>NW_027532249.1:15726515-15820636 GCF_008692635.1 Crocuta crocuta
CAAGCAGTACTCCTCAGATCCAGGAAACTCCATCTTGGGAATATTTCTCAAATCCCTCCCTTCTTTCCCAAGGCTTCTGCAGTCTAGCTCCAGCCTACCTTTCCACCCTTGCCTCCCACCACCTCGCCATTGACCTATGGGTTTGCAGCTGTGTTTTTGCATGAATTCTGCCTTGTGTGAAGTCTCTCTTTCTCTCAAGGCCATCTCTTCTTCCACTTCTTGTCTTGAGGAGCACCTCCTGTTGTCTTCTTCAGATTCACCTCTGTGTGAAGCTTCTCCAGCTCATCTCAGCTGCAGACCCTCGGAGCCTCCATACTCCCTGAGCACCCCCCAAGGCACCACTGTTGTGGGGCTAATCACACTGCAATGCAATGGTTTGTAAATGGCTTTCCATTTCCTTGACTCAAATGGGAAGTCCTAGAGGTGTAGTCTATGTTCTATATCTCTATCCCCAAGGACTCAAAAGGAGCCTTCCAAGTGGAAGGTGAGCACGTAATCCGTCAATAATTGGTGAATACATGATTTGGGGAGAAGTGGGGGGGGAGGGATAGGAATGAACAGAAATAAAAGTGGAAAAACTCTGGCTAGGGCAGAGAAGGTTCTATTTCTTCTTTGGTGAACAGCAGATAAATTTTTTAAATTTAATTTAAATTTATTTTATTTTGTTCTAGAGAGAAAGAGAGTGAGTATGAGTTGGGAGAGGGACAGAGAGAGAGAGAGAGAGAGAGAGAGAGAGAATCTTAAGCAGGCTTCATGCTCAGTGCAGAGCCAGATGTGGGGCTTGAACTCAAGAACTGTGAGATCATGACCTGAGCCAAAATCAAGAGTCAGATGCTCAACCGACTGAGCCGCTCAGGCACCCCTAAATTTAATTTTCACATGTAAAGTAATGGTGGTATGTAGTTGGTATGGCAGGACAAAAGGGAGGTGGCATGTAATATTCGTTCAGAAGAGGTGTTGAACTCCAGACCTGTTCACAGAGTGCCTAATGCTTAGAAAGAGAAGTCAAAACTTCTTTCTTATTTCCCTTGCAAATGCTTGTTTTTCTTTCTTTATCCATAATCCTTTCCCATTTGGAGGACACTCGTAAATCTGCAAAGCAAGCCCCCTTTCCAGGCCATTAGTGCCAGGACGATGTGAAATAGCAGCCAGCCTGGGCCATTAGTGCCATGGTCATTTAAAACACCAGCCCGCTCAGGTTATTAGCGAGCCAGGGCAATTTGAGTGAACAACCTGTCCAGGCAATTAATGCCAAGGTAATTTAAAGTGCCACACCATCACAGGCCTGTCAATTAGCAAGGTGTCTTCCATTTTACAAACGGGGTATGCGACTCCTTGGGCGCATTTGGGGGTCTTCTGTAGCATCGGGGAAAAGTCTGACCACCACACAGCTCTCACACTCTGTCCGTGCAGTTGGAACTCCTGACTATCGACCTATGGGTGGATGTTGAACCACAAATCTTAGAGATGCTGGCTTCCGTGCCCAGTGGCATCCTGTACAAAGTGTAACATCCTTTGCCACGGCCTCAGAGCACACATTGTAATGCAGATTCCACTCCTCCAGATACTCTGGGGGGAGACGGAGCACGATTCACAGCCTCTGCGGTGGCCCCGGAGAGGGCCAGTGTGTGCCAGCTGCCTGGGTATCACATAGACCAGCCACACACTTGGCACGCCAGAGGGGGTTGGGTGCCATCTCCCATTTTCTGCAAAATCCAGCCTAGAAGCACAGATGAGCTCTGTGTTCTGGGGTGTTCCTGGAGAGATTAGCGCCGTTGTCCGTCACACACATCATGATCGAATCTGGGGAAGTTTGGGGAAGGCGCAGGGGAGAGCCAGCTGCCTCAAGTGGACCCCTTCTGCCTGCTGCCTGCTGCCTCCGAGGGAAGATTTCAGGTGGCTTATCGGAGCTGGCTCACAGAAACGGGGCCCTTCCAGGTCGGCTGTGGAATGCGGGGTCAGGAACCATAAACTGCAGTGTGAGATGAGGGCTGTCAGCTTAGCGGAAGGCAGAGAGCATCAATCATTTTTATGAGGTGCTCTGACCTTGTGGGATAGCCAAAACAACTTTGCAGACCCTAAAACATTCTTTACTGACTTACTATCATTCTAATAATTATTCGGCACGTACAAAGCTCTTTTGCCTAAATACATCCTGTATAGTCTTTTATTAGTTACCACGATTAATCATTTCCATTCAGCAGTGGAGTTTAATCTTAATTAATTTGAAAACCTTTGTTAAACACATGTTCCAGCAACGCACTAGGAACTCTGCATTGGAGTTAAATAGGAAAGCCCTCTGTCTCCAGGAGTTTACAATCTTATTAGATTTTCAGTCAAATCCTTTGTGGCACCCGTCATAAGCACAGAGAAGTTTCACAGATTTCAGAAGAAAGGTGTCCAAGAAAGACAGCAGAATTCAGGAAAGAAGGACGAGAATTTAAGTAGGGGATTAGAGTAGAGAATAGCGAAGTGACTGCAACATGACTCGCTGTGGCTTGAAATGGATGTGAAACTAATTTTTCCAAGATCTGTGAAGAGCCTACATTCAGGTCTTCTGATCCTTGGCTATAGCTATTCCAGAATAGTCTGTGGCAGGGAGCAAACAAGCTGAATTCCCAGACTCAGGGAACGTCTAATGGGGAAACTGAATCAAATATACCAGCAATAAGTTTGGTTTTATCTGATATTTTCTATGCATTCCAGAGATTTACTAAATATTCACATGTCAATAGATCCCTTAGACTATCTGCTGGTAAACAATAAGAATCTTGTTCAACAGGGTCATTATGACAAAAAATGAGCCCATTTAAAACCTAGTTTTCTCACTGTTCTTCCGACTCTTTTCTATTTGCTAAAGTCCTTCAAGGTCAAGATCAAATGCTTCTCCCTCCTTGGAAGTTTCTGAAATCCTTTCCTGGGAACCCATATTACTTTGTCATTTTATTATGACAGTTATTTCTTCCTATCTTGTGTTTCATCCTAGATTTTCAGGAACCAGGCAGATTAAGATGGTTAGTACTGTCTTATAAACCACTGAATCCTCCAAAAATTCCAATGCTTTCCAGCATCTACACTTCTCAGACTGCCTCTTTCAGCCTGAATATAACAAAACTTTGTCAAAAGAAACCTTGTTGTTATTATTTTGTTTTGATTCTCATAAAATAGTTTCACTTAGATCTCAGCAAACCAAACTGAAGAGATGTCTACAAATTAATCCATCCACTCATGAGCCAGAAACCCCAAGTCCCTGGCTCCAGTCAGTAGGAGCTTTGGACAGCGCCAGAGTCTGGGTGCCTCAGGCTTCCATGGCCCCCCACTTGGCACCCAGCTGGCCCTGGGGTGGGAGGGGGACAGACCCAGGCTCCTGGGGACATGGACAGCAGATAGCCCCTCCTCTTTAAGATTTCTATTTAGGATCTATTAATTATATTTAAAGATATTTCCAAATGTTTCCACTTCTACTTATAACTTCCAGGAGGTGATAAGGTTTCTCATCTTTTATTTCCTCTTTGTATTCCTAACACTCTGTGCAACACCTATTTCTTATTCAGGAAATTTCTGTAATATTGAATTGGATACGGCTTATTTCTGTAGCTTGTACATTAAATGCACTGAACTCAACACGGGGCACACAGGAAATAACTTGCTTTGTCTCAACCCTCATCTCCTGATATCTTTGGACAAATATCCCTTCCACTGTTTCTTGTAGGTTCTCTGAGAGATCCTGTGTCCTCAAAGTCACTTTCACATTTTGGAAAAGTCCCATTTGGATGGTTAAGATTCCCTTTCAGTTATTAAACAGTCCAGTTCAGTTATGTTGAAAATTTTAATTTCACATCTAGTTAAAAACGTCTCCCCTCTCCTTTGCTCAGGCCTAACCTGGGTTTGGGGGACCTGCAGTGGGTCTTTGGGAATTCAGCACAGATTCTGAGACAGTAGAAGTCCCATCCAACATCTTAATATACTATAACCCAAGGGGAGAAAGAAGAACATCTTGGGCACATAATGTAGCGATCTTGGGTCTACTTGTTTCATGTGAACAAAAACCATGATTAAGGTTTAGTTTTCAGTATTTTCAATTGATAAATTCTTCAGGGGTTAATATTGTGCTGATGACTACAGCAACCTTTAAGACTAATCACCCAGGCATCAAATACAAATATTTTTCCAGCACAGAGTAGAAGTATTCTTTGCAGGGAAGAGGCTAATAAAACTTTTGCATTGCATTCTGAATTTAGAATTAGCATCTGACAATCCCCTTGGAATTATAACTCTTGCATTGTTACACACTAAATAGCTACACTTGTCTTGTTAATAAAATCATAGTAATTGAGTAGCATTTTCATTAAGACAGGAGTGTGGTTCATTTTGTAGATAGATGAAAAAACAACCTGAGATTCCATAGAAACTCCGTTTTCCCATTCAGGTTGTGCAGAATCCATATTAGTGGGAGAGTGTTTTGAATAAACATATCAGCGAGTCACATACCATCGCTCCTTCTAGGGTCAGCGTGACATGAGTCCCTGCCTTGAGGGTTATCAGGTATTCTTCAGTTTCTTGGCTGCCTCATTAGCTGGCAGAGTCGCTGCACATATCCATGTTAGAGACCCACTTAATATTCCCCAGGTCTAACAGTATCCTGGGGTACAGGTGGACACAGAGAGAGCTTCACTGAAGATGTTCTCCCAACCTCAATGCATAATTCAAGACACCCCACATGTGTACACCATGCAAATCACATCGTGTTCTAATAAAACCTAAGGTAGAAACCAGAATCCAGGTTTGGTGTAGATTCTTCATCTGTGAGAATTAGCAAGAGTGAGCTAATTGATCTACAAGGGTAATAATCAGGAGCAGGTATGGCCATAGATGTGCTCCCGAATACCACTTTCTGATATGTGCCTCAGTTCTGTGTATATTCTCTTGTGTTTAGTAACAAAATTGAGGTCTAACAGCTGTCTAGCAGGGTATGGATGGAAACAGTGGAGCATCTTGGCAAGCTGTCCACATCTGAACAACTGCTCTCTGGCTGTAAAATATGGACAAGTGGTGGGGGCATTTGTATCCAAATAAAGCCTTCATATATATTTGCACAGGTCATCAACTTAAAATTAGGCAAATATAAAAGGAAACTAGGTTGTTGGCCAGTTAATATTTCAATGAAGACTAAAATACCAGGGCACCTGGGTGGCTCAGTCAGTTAAGCATCCGACTGTGGTTCAGAGAATGATCTCAGGGTTTGTGGGTTCAAGCCCTGCATCAGGCTCTGTGCTGACAGCTCAGAACCTGGAGCCTGATCCGGATTCTGTGTCTCCTCTTTCTGACCCTCCCCTGTTCATGCTCTGCCTCTTTCTTTCTCTCAAAAAATAAATAACATTTAAAAATTTAAAAAGAGTAAAATACCACTCTAGAACTCTATTCCATGCTTCTTTGAGCCATAGTTGCCATCAGTGTATTTGGCAGCATTGACTGAACCAGGTACCCAGCATAGCACTCAGCTACAGGGGAGATTTCCCACATACATAAGTAATGGTCTTTACCCTCCAGAACATCAAAATCTCCATTTTAACTATTTCCTTGGCAAATATTTATTTGGCATCATAATAGATGCTGAAGGGTAAAGACAGATAAATTATATTCAAAAGATACAAACTTCCATTTATAGAATAGGTCCTGGGGAGGATGTAATATACAGTGGGTGGCTAAAGTTAGTAATACTTTAGTGTAAGGGCACCTGGGTGGCTCAGTCAGTTGGGTATCTGACTCCTGACTTCAGCCCAGATCATGATCCTAGAGTAGTGGGATAGAGCCCCACACTGAGCTCCATGATGAGCATGGAGACTGCTAAGGGTTCTCTCTCTCTCTCTCTGTCTCTCTCTCTCTCTCTCTCTCTTCCCCCCCCCACGCCTCTCCCCTGCTTGCACACACCCTCTCTCTTTGAAAAAAAATACTGTAGTGTATATTTGAAAGTTGCCAAGAGAGTAAATCTTAAAACTTCTCATCACAGAAAAAAAATATGTGGCTATGTGAATGCTAAATAGACTTACTGTGCTGAGCATTTTGTGGTGTATCTAAATATTGAACTGTTATGTTGTACACCTGAAACTAATATAATGTTATATGTCAACTACATCTCAATAAGAAGGAAGGGTAAGTGGACTTTCCTAGTGTGATGGAAAGAACTTTGGCGTCAGATAGGCCTGGATTTGAATTGTGTCACTGCACTTACCATCCATGGGATGTTTGGTACATTAGCCACCCTTTCTGAGTCTTAGAAGCTTCAACTATACTCAAGGAATAGGCTCCTTTTGAATTTGGTGGGGATTACATGAGTCTGTTATATACCAAGCACCTAGCTTGGTGCCTGACATGTAGAAGGTGTATTATAGATCTGATTCTCCTGGAAACGGACTCTTAAGATTCTGCTGTGGGCATGCAGAGGTGTGCTGGGGGGTGCTCTCAGAAGAAGTCCTGCTAGGGAGGCAGGGTTGCTTGAGAGAGGGGCTGACCTGCAACAAAGGGCCCATCCCATCCCGTGGGAAATTCCAGAGCTGGATGGCCCTTCAGAGACATCCTGAGTCAAGGGTGCCAGGCCTTTGTCCTTTGTTGCCTTGCACTGACTTCCTGTCTCCGGGGAGGAGGTGTAAAGCGTGGGCGAGGCAGCTTCCATCTGCTGAGGGCAAGTCCTGGGGAGGGACACAGCTGCAAGCTGTTGGCAGGCAGTACCCCCAGCAGCTGGGGGGATGTGTGAGCCGTCTGCCTGAAGGTGGGATTTTGGCGGAGCACCACAGCATCCACTCAAGAGGCTCCAGAAATGTGAGCTCCCTTCTCTCTTCTGCATAATTCAAGATGTCTATAGCTCCATGGAGGTGATGAGGCATGAGTATGAACACTGCTGAGTCCCAAGCACATATGTCTTAGAAATAGCACAGACACTTTGTGTGGGGGTTCAGAGAAACGAGAGAGGGCTTTGGGTTGGGGTGACTCACAGAAAGCTGGAGAGCTATGCTCTGGAAGCGTGAAAAACAGCCTAAGAAAGTCCTTCTTTCTATGTAGCACAGACTAGTAGAGCTGCATGATAACAGAGGAAAATGGCCTCTGGAAAGGTGGGAGACCTTAGGGAACGTTTTGTCGTTGTGGGTCTGTGGACCAACTCATGAGAATCCTTGGCCTTGCTCTTGAGCAACAAAGAGCCCTGGGTCCAGTATGACTAGCTGGATCTGTATTAGAAATATTCATTTTTTAAAGCTCCCTAGACAATACTGATGCACCCTGAAAGTTTGGGGAACCCTGATTTGCAGCTCCTTATTTGTCCCAGAAAAATAAGCTTCCTGACAGAGCTCTCTGGAAATGAAAGTATTAAGTTGACTGTATGAAGTCTAAGCTCAACATAGCTCATCAATGGAAGAGTCAGGATTAAAATATGCATCCCAGAACCTCCAGCCAGGTGAGGAAGACTACTTTCTTCTTATCATTTTCTCAAGCTAACAGTACATTTCCCCACTCAGACTTGCCCACAGACTGTATTTTACACAGAGCACCTTGCAGCACTGTTGTTTCAAATGGTAAAATACCCAGTTAGTGAAGAGGGAATCATATAGCAAAGGGCCCCTTCTCTTCTTAGGAAGACATTTGTATCTACGTTTGGCATCAACACAATTCACTCCATGACTGCAGGCTTGTCGAGGGCAGAGAAAGGCTGTGTTCATCTCTGTATGCCTCCCACAACCAGAATAATTTCTAGTGCAATGTAGGTGCTCAACAAAGCACCCATTTCACTCACTGGAATTAGTCCCTGCAGCCAGCTTTGCAAGACCAGTGTCTGGAGAACTCTGGCTGGGTGTCCTCATCTCTTTGCTCCCATCAACCCTGTTTGTGAGCCTGAGTGACTGCAATAATACCTCTGGGAGATGGTGTGGACTTGAGCACTCTTACACTCTGTACCTCGATCTCCAGGGGAACACTTACCTAAAGAATAACTTTCTGCTTCCTACATATCAGATCTTGGGATCTTACGGTCTACACTTGGGCTGAAGATTTTATTGCCACTCCCCAGAATGGTAGTTCTTTACTTTTTGACCTCTCCCTTACCCCCATTTTTTCCCTTGATTTTGGCCCTATCTCTTACCTTATATCCCTCTCTATGCATTTCTCTCTCCTTCTTTCTCTTACCTTATATCCCTCTCTATGCATTTCTCTCTCCTTCTTTCTCTTACCTTATATCCCTCTCTATGCATTTCTCTCTCCTTCTTTCTCTTTTTCCCCAAGGTGGTTTTAGAAAAGTTGTGGGAGCACTGCACTTGAGGTCCAGAGGCTTCAGGGTTCCTCTGTCTCTTCCCTGTTTTATGTCCATCAGGAAATTGATTTGCTTTTTTTAAGCCCCATTTTCTTCATCCACTGAATAGGATTGTCCGTACAGGTATCCAATTATACCTTCATTGTCTATAGAGTTATTGTGAGATTAAGTAAGATATTTGTGAAACTTTGCAAATATAAAGCATAGCGTACACACAAAGTATCATTGTTACTTCCTATCTTTATTCTTCCACATGTTTTTCTCAGAAAGTATGCTTAAGGATATTAGAAAAATACACAAAGCAAGAACAGAAATGAGAGCGCTCATTAGAGAAAGTGCTTAGGATCTCAAAGATAGGCTCAGTTCCTTTGGAGGACTGAGTCCAAGTAGGACTCCTTCCAAAATTTGATCAAGTAGTGCATACTTATTTATGTAACATTAAAAAATTATTTATACTCAGAAGCCTACTGTGTCCCAAATATGTAAAATATTAACTTAGTGTGGTTCATAATATGTCCTGTGAGATGAGGAAAGTATGCAAGGAAGAGGGCGAGGAGGATGAAAGGAAACTAAGCGAAGAAAAAGGAATAGAGGATCATGGATGGTTAAAGTGGAAACAAGAGAGGAAAAGAAGAGATGAAGAGACAGGAGGAATGCCATAGACTCTGTGAGAAGCAGCAGTGGGATTTTTAGCCAGCAATTTAAGGCAAAGGACTTTAGGACTCATAAGAAAGCTGACTTATTCAGTGTTGGGCATTGGCATTTGGGCTTATGAAGTATGTTGGAGAGTCATAGAGTAAAACGCTCCAGCTCCTCAAGTCCAGACTTGAAAAACCTGGAGGACATACTTTGTTTGAGGTGACTGAGAACTGGGCTGAGGGACAGGCCAGGGTTCTCTCTATATAGACAGCTCAGGAAGTGTCTGGGCTCTCAGGCCACAGGTGGTCCTCCCTCTCCTCCACCCACACCTGAAAGAATTCACAAAAGTGGCTCAAACCAGGGACCTCAAGCATTTACTCCATAAGGAAGCCTATCCAGTGAAAGAGGGATAACAGCCAACCTCACATCTGCAAAATGGTAAGAGTATGTAAGGTGCTGTTTAGGTGAGCAATGAATAATGATATGAGTTCAAGTGTCAACCCCACCACTCCAAGTTGCCAAACCTTGGGCGACCCACGTCTCTTCTCAGGGTCTGGGTTTCTCCATCTTTGAAGTAAGTCTCAAACCTGTGGGTCTCTTGGTTCTCTGGCATCATCTTGGGAGTTGCCCACAGGTTGTGCCAATGCTCACAGAATATGAGATGACTGTCCACTCTGGCTTGTCCCATCTCAAGGAGAAATGCTTTTGACTGAAGGAATGAGAATACTCAAAATGTCTTAAGATATTAGAACGTTATCAATGGCTCATTTGTACTATATCAGGAGTCTGACTCAAAAGAATCTATTAGGTAATTTGCATTATAATATGATGGGATTCCACATTTAAAAAGTATGTGTACTATATTAATTTTTCTCTCTTTCTATCATCTCTATCTACCTCTCTCTCTCTATCTATGTATCTATCTATCTATCATCAATGAATCCACTCATCTACTGTAATCTTGTACTTATTGGTGTTATTGCTGTATTGAGTCTATCTCCCCTACCACATGGTACATTGCAATAGTGCAGGAACCCCATCTATCTCATTCACTTTAAATCAGCTCTGGTAGGAACAATGTCCAGCATAGTAAGTGCTTATAAAATTTTGTTGAATGAATGAATGACCCATGGACACCCTATTCCCTGTTTCTGGTCATTCTTCATTTCTGATGTCTTTCTCCTTGTGTGTCCCATTTGGTCTGAAATAGCTTTCACATTTTTCATTTTTTTCTTGAGGTATAATTCATATACCATAACATTCACTCATTTAAAAGCACAATTCAGTGGCTTTATGTGTATTCGCACAGTTGTGCAATCATCACCATGAACGATCTAATTCTGAAATATTTTCATCACCTCCAAAAGAAACCCTATACCCATCAGCAGTCGCTAACCATTCCACCTCTTCTCTGCCCTTGGTAACTGCTGATCTCCTTTCTGTCTCTGTATATTTGCCTAGTTTGAATGTTTCATACTGGTGGAATCATACAGTATGTGGTCTTTTGTGTCTGGCTTCTTTTACTTAGGGTGTTTTCAATTTTTTTAAATGTTAACTTATTTTTGAGAGGGAGAGAAACAGAGACTCAGAGACAGAGAGGGAGACAGGGTTCAGGCAGGGGAGGGGCAGAGACAGATGGAGACACAGAATCCAAAGCAATCTCCGGTGGGTTCAAGCCTCCAATGTAGGGCTCGGAGGCTCGAACCCACACACCATGAAATCATGACCTGAGCTGAAGTTGGGTGCTCCACCTACTGAGCCACCCAGGGCCCCTACTTAGGGTGTTTTCAAGGTTCAACTATGTTGTTGCCTATATCCATACTCCATTCTCTTTTATGGCTGGATAATGTTCCATTGTACAGATGTACATATTTTTTTACTCTTTCATCAATGAATGGACATCTGTTTTTCTTTTTTGGATTTTATGTGTAAGGCATCTATGAATATCCCTTTGCAAGTTTTTATGTGGACACATGTTTTCAGTTTTCTTGCGTATATCCTAAGAGTGGAATCGCTGGATCATTGTTCCATTTATTTTGGTGGATGTCATTCCGGTCCTTTATTTTAGTCCAGTATTTCTTCTCTCTGTTTTCCCTTGGATAGAACACTTTGCTTTCATTTTGCTGTAGAGATGAGAACCTCAGTCATTACCTGATTGTGCCTTGCTATGTATGTGGGCTAGCTGACTGTGAATTGAGAATGGACTCACTGAATTATGGAAGTTCTCTTCCATAGGCAGCCACCTATTTCAACCAGGGCTATACTTGAGTATTGGGAACAACATAGACGAGGCTAGTCATTTCACTCTCTACCACTTACTGTTACCTCATTTGTTCCCAGAAGGTCCCCAAAGAGTCATTGTAAAGATGGTTCAGAGCACCAAGGCTCCTTGATGGCACATTTTAGTGAAAAGCCCATGGACCAGCCTGATTCCACAGAATAAGGATAGAGATGTTTGCTTTTGCATTGCAAAGAGATGATCTGGAATCTTGAAACTTCTTGCTAGTCACACCAATAATGGAGGAAATAAAGGGTGAGTCTGAATGAGCATGCTGACCATCAGAATACTTCCTGGCTATCAGCAAGTCCAATGCAGTGCTGGAGAATGATAATGCTTGATGCCCAGTTAAAAGGTTCCAATCAATGAGAGGAAATTCGTCTATGCAATGGAAAACCTTTCACTGTGTCTGACAGAAGCAGGAGTGCAAAGTCATAAGAAAAGAACAAAAATTTGCTTGCCAGTTCCCTGAAAGATCCCTTTTAAGCATTGAGATTTCTAGAGCTGGGGAGGGGGTGGGTAACTCAGATGTCATCAAATAGACTATTAATGTTTCAAGGATTGCAGAATCATAAAAGTTAAATATGGAGAGGAGCTATTAGGCTTTTCTAATGCCTCAGCTGCCAATACCTACTTCTTCCTCCTTCTTCTCCATGCATTCAGGTAGGTTGTCAGGTTTGGTTTAAAATGATACCAATGACTGAGCTTCTTCCTTTGCTGTAGGTGTCTCCTGTGAGATTTGACTGGAAGTTGGCCAGAATGCTCTCCTAATTCAGAAAATGAGAAGCAGAAGTGAGAATGTTCTGGTGTGAAGCTCAACAGCAAGATAGCACCTGGTGGGGGAGGAGCAGCTGGAATCTGCAGCTTCAAGATTAAAGCAGGAAGAGAAATGGAGTGTCTTTTATTCATTGGAAGCTAGTCCTAATGTTGGTCATTGTTTTAGTAGGTGACCACCCAGATGACGTGATTTGAGATGCACTTGGAGGGGCTCTTATCCTCTCTAGCTTGTGCATGACTATCTGACGCTTACCATTAGCAATACTTTCCTTTGGGTTAGGATATGATTCCCTATTAAAATGCAAACACGCCTGAGAAAAAGAACCAATTAACCCTGATAATCATTTACCTTAATATATATTTAAGCAGCAGATCCTTTCCAAAAAGCAGCTCCCAAAATAAATTTGGATGGGACTAGGGTGAGAGCCAGGTGGTAAGGTAGAGAGGAAAAGCCAACTTTGCAGCAGAAGCACATTCTCTGGGAAGGTACTTGTTGTGGAGGAAGATCAGACAATGCGAAGGACAAGTCTGTGTTCACCTTTGGCATCATATAGACTCTGGTCAGTTCTGTACATCATGCCCACGGCTGCCAGCTGATCCAAGATGTGCCCCGAGATGTGCACCAGGGCTACGTCTATGCATCCTTCTCTCCTGACCCAGAGGCCCTCTGCCTCAGGCAAAGACATCAAAACAACCTGTACCTTCATTGCATTTGGAACCCTGAGTGAATTTCCAATTTACTTTATGCCACTGATGGTCCAGCAGGCATCTGGGTCTGCAGACAGTCGGAGGCTGCAGGCAGAGTCTTTATCTCAGTATGTGGCAGTCAGAACAATGGCCCCCGGGAAGTTGTTTGTGGAGTCCTCATCCCTAGAACAGGTGGATCACCACTTTACATGGCAAAAAGGACTCTGCAGATGTAATGGAGTTAAGATTCTTGAGATGGGGAGATTATCCTGGATTGTCTGCGTGGGCCAGTGTCCTTACAAGGGGACTGAAGAGCAGAGGTTTTTCCTCAGAAAAGACATAATATGGAAGAAGGACTCAGGGAAATGTGAGGCTGCTGGCTCTGAAGGTGGACGAAGGGGGCCGCTAGCCACAGATGTAAAAAAAAATGAGGGAAAGGATTTTCTCCTAGGGCTTTCCAGAAAAGGGCCTGGCTCTGCTGACACCTTGATTTTAGCCCCGTGGAGACTCATGTCTTCATCTCTTTTCCTTCAGCTTCTTCTTACTCCTCCACCTCCAACTAGAAATGTGGTCTGTGGCACAGTCTCTCCTATGATTCTCCCTGTGGCCCCAGCTCTCTTGTCCTCAGCCCACAGTCAGACTTCTGTCTTCATATTTTAATTTCCTATTTCATCCTCCCAACACTCAGTCTGGCATCTGCTGGCCTTCCCCTCCCAAAACCAATGCCCAGCAACCTCTCCAGCTAAGGTCACCAATGACCTCCTAATTGCCAGACTTGATGGGTGATTTCCAGCCTTTGTCTTACTGTGCCTCATTGTTGCCTTTGAAATGATCTTCCAAAAATGTCTCAAAATCATTGCTTTTCTCTCTGTCCCTGTGGTCATGCCAGGCCCTCTTCAAATCTTCCCTGAACTCTTATAATAGTGCCCTTAAGTTTTACCCAATTCCTCCTACTGCTATGAAAGTCATTTTTCCAAAACAAAATCTGATCAAGCACCTGTCCCATTAAAAACTTGTCCATTGCTCTCCATAGCCACCAAAAGGTTTCAAAATCCTTCACAGGGCACTTAAGGCTTTTTATTCCATGGACTCCACCAGCCTTTCTGGTCACATCGTCCACCCCTTCCAATCTGCCTGCATTCCTGGCTGCCTGCCGCTCCCTGAACACGCCTGCTCCGCACATACTACCTTGTCTGCCACAGCGCCCTGGCATGTTTCTCTATTTTTAATTCTCAGCTCAAAGATGCCCTCTTTAATGAAGCCTTTCCCGACTGCTCCAGGCAGAGTTCATTGTTCTCCTCTTCGTGATTCCCATGATCCCTGTATGTTTCTCCATTGTAGGGCTTCTCACATTGCATATGTATGATTTCTTTACACGTCAGCTTTTCCCACAAGATCACAAGCTCCTCAAGGGCAAAGGAGGGAGTTTAATCATTCTCAGTCAATAACTATGTAATAAATGAATAAATAAATGGGAAGTGGGTATCCATGGAGACTTGGGTGGAAAGCTAGCAGAGAGAGGCAACACTAGTTGACATAGGAGACTGGGCCACGAAAATGTAGACAATCTCTACCTTCTGCACTTGATATCCTTTATTCGTATTTAACCTGCCTGCTTCTCTTGCATTTTCCCCGATTCTGGTCAACACGGCTGCCTTCATATTTGCATCTGCTTCATTCAATAGCTCATATCAATGTCCTGCTAGGCTCCTTCTGGCTTCTACCTCTTTATTTTTTTCCTTAAAATCCAATTTCAAAAAGCAAGTTGAGGAATTCAGCCACTGAAAGATCTTCATTGATTTATTTTTGCCTTCCTTATTTATTAATGGAACCACTTTCTCCTTGATATTTCTTTCTTTCTTTTTTTTCTCCCTCTGATGTATTTGTAAAAGCTCTACTCCTTCCTTTTAACCCCTCTGCATTAGCTTACCCCAGGCTCCCGTCTTCTTCCTCTCACCTTTTCCTGTCTATCCACTCTGACTCTAGTTAATGAACATTTAGATCCCCTTCTGGAAGTCCCTGTGTCAGGCAACATTTTCAGGTGACCTTAAACCTTCCTGTTGACCCATGAAGAAGTCATACTACTAACTTGTTCATCTTGGCATCTTGCTCTCTCTTAGGGCTTTAGTTCTTGATGAGCGCAGTGGTGAAGAACGTGATCTTGGGGCCAGAGTGCTGGGGTTCAAATCTCACCTCTACCAGTTAGTGACTGTAGGACTTTGCTCAAATTCCTTAAATTCTCTGTACCTTAGTTTCCTATTCTGCAAAAAAAAAGGGGAGGATTTAAAAAGAATACCTCCTTCCCGAGGTGGTTGTGAGGATTAAGTTTATTGAAGGCTATAACATATGGAAGAGTGCCCAGTACAGAGTGTGACCCCCCCGTGGATATTAACTATATACTATCACCCCCACCCCCCACTGTTCCCCTCACTTTCCCCTTTCTGTGTGAAGTGTGTTCTCTGGCTGGTTAGCATGAAGCATCCAGGATTGACTCCTCTGAGAAGAATGTTTTTCTAAACACTACATGTATAATAATGAGCAGAAGATGGACCCAGATGTAAAGAAAAGCCAGAACATATTTACAAAGAACTGGAAGTGACCTGGGATAGGCCTTTCATATCGTTCATTATATACCATTTCTTTCTCCTGGCAGTTGTTGAAGGTGGAAATCATAATTTCCGTGTTTTATAGATAAAGAATTTCACATACAGCGTGGTTCACTGTCTCACAGCAGTAAGCACTGAAGTGGGGCTGGAAACAGGATTGGCCTGGCCATAAAGCCCATGCACTGAATCACATGGCCCCACTCTGTCCCAAAATAAAAGAGCGCTATTATTATTCTGTAAGGAGATGTAAGGTAACTGCAAGAAGCAGAAACTGGAGCCGGACATATGGCTGTTCAAGTGAGAACGTGCGGTGAGGAGGCCCTGAGAGTGGGTGACAGCAGAATGGCGATAAATGTGTTAAGTGCTGTGATGTTTGCTTTATTTTTTTCAGGGAGGGTGGTACAGCGGAACACTCCGCACAAGGCTCTGATGTTAATAGCAGCTCAGTGAATGACTGTTGGGTAAATTCATGAATGGAACGAGTAGCCAGGCCAGGGCAGTGACTGTTCTCAGGGAACTCCCTTAGAGTGGACTGTGGGCAGAGAACCTGGTAGAAGGTCCCGAGGCCAGTCAGTCCTCCAGTGCAGAGCCTGTGCAGGGCGCCACCGGGGTGGGGGCATCGGGAGGGGACAGAGTTCAGTGGGAAACAAGGTTAGAGGGAGCAATGGGTGCTGCCTGCCATGACTGGCTTCTTGGGAAGGGTTTAGTCCATTAGGAAAAATTCAGAGACCACACCATCCACTTCCTTCCTCAATGACAGGGGGTCTGGGGTGGCTTCTTTCATCCTCATGTTTGCCCCCATGAGGTCCTCAGTGAACGCTGAGGAGAAGGTGGCTGACCTGGACTAATCTATACGCAGGAGCACAACTGACCTGCCCAGGATTCAGAGGGACCCATCTGAGGTGGCGGGGCAACAAGGGAACCCTTCTGAAATCCTGGCTCCTGTCTATGACCTGAGGGCCACTCTGGACTCAGAACTGAAACATCTTCTTCCCCACGAAGCCTCCTTTCTGTTCTTCAGGTGAGGAAGCTTATTTTTGCCTCAGGCCTTTGCACTTGCTGTCTTCTGCTTGAAATGGTTTTCTCTGACTCCTAGAAGGGCTCACTCTTTTGTATAAATCAGTTCTTAGCCCCCTACCTCCTCTTCCCGGGGTCTATCTTCACTGCTGTGTGGAATACAGTGACTCCGCCCAGGACCATCACTATCCTATCACCCCATTTCCTTTTCTTTATAGCATTCATCGTTACTCAGAGATTCTGCTTTGTTTGTTTGTTTCCTTGCCTAATGTGCCATTCCTGTGAGTCTAAGCTATAGGGGAACAGGGGCCTAGTCTGATTTGTTCACTGTTGTGGACCTCGTTCTTAGGGAAGTGCCCAACACATGGTACATGCTGGATACATATCTTTGGTACCAGTGGATGAATCTGAGCATCTTAATGTACTAAACTTGGCTTTACATGAACACTCAGTCTCTGTTGCCAGTGAATTTCCCTGGTTTCTGGTTGAAAATACTAGCACACAGTTTTACAACTCTGAAACAGTGGAATTTAGTTGAATGCGAATCAAGGAATAGAGCTGGATTTTCGTAAGATCGCAAAAAAGGAGACTAAACCACATAGTTTTAAAATACCCTAATATGATTTAAGGTGAAATGAAAAAAAAAGCTTGGGAATTGAAGCAGCGTTTTTATAAATGTTGTGTTTTCTTATTTCTCCGTTTAATAAAGAGAAAAGCCGCCTTGATTCTTGCTTGAGGTTCAGCACTTAAAAAGTTCAAAACTGAGAACCAGTGAGGAAATTCAATCCTGCCTATTCATTTGGAAATGTTCCTTTGGAGAATTTCCTTTTCCTGTTTTTACTGGGGAGAGCGCACTTTAGTTCTTCCCTGAAGCAGCTTTACTCTCTGTCTTTTTCCTGATTTGAAGGAAACACAATCAGCCCAGACAGTGTTTCTGAGACGTCTTCTTGGAGAGGCAGCCCCAAGAAGGTCCCCTCACCCTCACAGCTCTAGCCTCCAAGCTGCCTCACAGCATTTCCCTCTCTTACTGTTCTTGCTTGACTTGCCATTCTCTTCCAGTCCCATTTCTTCTCTTGCTTCCAGGACTCCATTATTTCAAAGTGTTGCCTACACTTGAAATTTCACATACCAGAACAGCTCAGTATCTGATGGCCAGACCAACACCCCCTCTCCAGTTCTCGACAGGCCTTCAGAAGTTCCACGTAAGGTGTTAGCCCCTGAGAAGGAGGGTCTTGGGATTACTTTGTGCTCCGTTCCTGCATCTTCTGAACAGTATGGAGGGTCTCCAATCTTTTGTGTCACTGGAAGAGCCTCTGTGGACCTCCCGGGTTTCCTTGGGTCTGGGGCAAGAGGGTGGCGTCTCTAGTGGATCAACTGATATTCCTGCTGTCTTGTTCATACCCCTTGGTGTCTGCCCTTCCTGTGCACAGACCACAGTCAGCCTCTGCACCAGGGCTGGCTGATGAGAATGCTTCTTTTGTCCCGTACCCTCTGCTCCAGCACTGCTCTCCTCAGTGGGAGGGTCTTGGCCTCCCAAAGTAGCAGCTCTGCCATTAGTGGAGATGCTGGCCCTAAGATTTCTTAGCAGGCCCTTCCCTGCCCTAGCATGTACATGTGTCAGTGACCCTGGGCCTGTGATTCTCCCGCACCCACCAGCGCTCACTTTTCCAGAGCATTCAAAACCAGAGAGAGACTTTAAGCCTATAGCCCCTGAAATAATTTGCTTTCAATACAATCTTTTTTTTTTTAATATTTTTATGTATTTCTAGGAGAGTGAGAGACAGCGTGAACAGGGGAGGGTCAAAGAGAGAGGGAGACACAGACTCCGAAACAGGCTCCAGGCTCCGAGCTGGCAGTCAGCACAGAGCCCGACGCGGGGCTCGAACCCACGAACCGCGATATCATGACCCAAGTGAAAGTCGGACGCTTAACCGACTAAGCCACCCAGTCGCCTCTCAATACAATCTTTTATTTTTTTTAAGTTTATTTATTTATTTTTGAGAGGATGGGGGAGGGATAGAGAAAGGAGACAGAGAATACCAAACACGCTCTGCACTGTCAGGACAGAGTCCCATCTGGGGCTCGAACACACAAACCATGAGATCAATCATGAACTGTCTGAAATCAAGAGTCACATGCCAAATAGACTGAGCCACCCAGGTGCCCCTAAAACAACTCTTTTAAATAGGACAAGACTTGCAAAATTCCTTTAAAACATGCCACTATTGACTAACAATATCAAAGACAGGATGAGGCAGTTTCTTTTATCCCAAAATATGTGTTGAAAATCTAGAATGCACAGGTGCTGAGCTATACTCTGGGCAGTCCAGACGGACATGAAGCCTACAGTTCTGAGGAAGGCAAGCACTGATAAAGCAATCACATGAGGGCGTGTACTTACAATAGTGATAAATGGTACGGAAGGAAAGCACAGGGTGCTAAGCGAGAAAATAACTCGTGTGAGTAACTGAATTTAGGATGCAGTCCAAGAACTCAAAAGGGAAGTGATTTGAACCTGAAACCTGAAAATTGAGCAGGGGCTAGAGAAGCAAAAAAGCGAGATTGTGGGGATAACGCACAAGGATAGGAAGCTGCATGCAAAGGAACTGAAGAGGCATGAGCCTGTTTCTGTGCTGGAACTTAATGAAGGCCAGGCCTGCTGGAGAGAATGAATCAGTCAGTCAGTGGGAACAGTGGCTGTGAGGTGAAGTTGGAGAGATGGGCAAGGGGACTTGGGAGACCATGTTTGGAATGTCTATTTTACTGTAAAAACAAGCGACAGCTATAGATGGAATTTAAACAAACAAGTTAATATTTGCAATCTGGAGAATGAGCCTCCAGGAGTAGGGTGTGGAGTCAGGGAGACCAGTTAGAAGGTTATTAGAGGAGGCTTAGCTTGCAGGGGAGGTACTAGAGATGGGAAGACATGGATCAATTCAAGACATCCTTTGGAGGTAACCATGAGGGTTTTCAGTGTTAGATTAAATGTGTGGCATGTGACAGGGTGGTATCAGAATAAGCCTTGGATTTCTGCCTTGAGTGCTTGGTGGTGTTGGGAGGTCTTGCAGTGATATTGGTTAAGATTTAGAGAGGAACAGATTTGGGGCCTGGAGAATAAGAACTGAATTTGGAATAGGTTGGTTTGAGATGTCTTAAATATCAAAAGGAAATGCCATGTTGATGGTTTGCTGTATAGGGAGGAAATAAGTATTTGGGAACATTGGCATAAAGATGGTATTTCAAATGACAGGAGTGGATGAGATTACCTGGGAAAAGAGGAGAGAAAAGAAGGTTATAAGTACTTAGTTTGCCCTTATCTACACGATGCTAAATAACCAGTCAGTTATGTCAATAAATCAACAATTTCTTATTGACTTGAATTGTCTATTTAACTGGATTGACCCATTGATGCAACAGCCCCAGGAACTCCTGATGTGGACATGGCTGAATAAATCAACACTTTCCCATTCCTTCATGGAAATCACCTCCTACAGCAACACAGAGAAAGAAAATTAATTCAATAATTTTCTTGTCCCCTTTTCCTCTTTTGGGGTGCAACTGAAAGATAAATATAGTCTCTGGACTCAAACTATTGAAAGAAGCTCAGATGTAGCAGAAGTCATGAGGAACAAAGCAGAGAGAAGAAACACAGCGACTGGAGAGAGTGATATCAGGTCTCAGAAAGCACCAGAAAGAAAACATTCCTCCCAGGCAAGAGGTCTTCCCCCTAGACCTGGTTTGATTCAGAGAAGTAGAGGTGGTGGGACCATACAAAGACTCTCACCGATGTGCCATATTGGTAGGAAACCTCTGTCCCTGTTGTGGTAGAGAAGAAAAATCTCTGGGTTATAAAACCTGCCAACTGGAAGAGTACCCTGACTTCTCTCTCATCTCCAGGAAACTCTTGGATGGAGTTGGTCCAGGGTCATCTAATTTCTTCAACAAGGAGCAATAAAAACAAGTTAGCACAAACCTTGACATAAAGATACTGAAAGAAAACAGAAGCCATGAGCAGCAGTTGAAAGAAGTCCTATCCCAAATCTGTTATTGTAGCGTGCATAAAAATTATGGCTAAACCTTCTGCCTTGAATTTTTAAAAAAAATTAAATAATTGCCTTTATAAAGGAAGGCCCCCAAATAAAAATGTAGGAAATCAGGGATAATAAAGGTAAGGAGATGAGGTATGAGTTAGCTGGAAAACTATGGAAGAAAAAACCAACATCACAGAACCTAAGGCAAAATTGGAAGGAGCATAACAGTGGACACCACTGAACATGTGGTAAGGAACCTAGAAAGTAGAAGGGAGAGAAGCTAACAAAACAAACAGAAACGAAATGGGAGTTTAAAGGGAATAAGGAAGAAAAAGATATATGGGAGACAAAAGGCAATCCAAAATTCACAAAATTAGAGTCTCCAAAGACAAAAACCCAAATAATGAAACGTTGAAAAACTGAAAACAGAACATAAAATTATATGACAGAACTGAGATTGCTACATCAATCAATATAAATGAGCTTAATTCTCCCACTAAAAGAAAATATTTCCAGCTTCACTTAGAAAGGGAAACCTAACTCTGGACAAGAGCCAACCCTAAAATAAAGTGACTCAAAAAGGTTGAAAATAAACTAATGGGTAAATGAAAACAATAAGAAAGCAAGCACTGAGACGTGAACATCAGCCAAAGGAGAACGCAGCCAAAAGGCATTAACCGAGTCAAAGAAAGGATTTATTTATAATACTAAATTATGCACTAATGCACAATGAAGATATCACGGTCATGATAGCTGTATACTGAACCACATAGTATCACTATTCATGAAGTAGGAATAACAGAAAATAAAGGAGAAAAGCATAGGAACATAGTAAAATAGACATTAAGGGGTTCTCAACTGGACAAAGGGACAGCAAGATAAAGCCAGAGCTTAAACACAAAATTAAAAACAAAGCCAAACACAACATCTTCTATTAGAAGTTAAAAAAAAAAAAATTCTGTTATTTTTTTAAACTTTTTAAAAAAATGTTTATTTATTTTTGAGACAGAGAGAGACAGAGCTTGAGGTGGGAAGGGGCAGAGAGAGAGAGAGACACAGAATCTGAAACAGGCCCCAGGCTCTGAGCTATCAGCACAGAGCCCAACACAGGGCTCAAACCCACAAACTATGAGATCATGACCTGAGCTGAAGTCAAACGCTTAATTAACTGAGCCACCCAGACGCCCTAGAAATTTTATAACTGGCTCTTTAATAGCTTTAGGGTTAATGAGGAAATGAAGACTCCAGTAAGAAAACATTGATAATTAAAGCATTGCAGTTCAGAGTCTAGCAGATATGGCAAAGTGGTGCCCAGAAGAAACTTCATACCCATATATACACGGATCAGTCAAAACAAAAAGAGTAAAAATAAACTGATCTGGGAGTGGTATTTGGTAGCCTCACGAATACATGCTCAGTCTTCTTTCTAAACAAAATGATGTCAAATCCAGGCCAGGCATTGAAACGAGAGCTGGCTTTGCTGTCCTACAGGCGTTGTCTCAGTGCATAGGTGCACATTTTTCATTTGGAAATATTTGATAGTCTATCTTCCACCCTTTTTGGAGACATCGACCTAGGATTAAATGAGGAGTTAGCTAACCACTTCAGTCCTATGCTGTTCCCCAGGTGAACAGAGATGGAGACGTAAAGGGGCGCATGCGTCAGAAAGGGGATGGAACATGCAATAAAGATAATTGGAGGAAGATTTATTTATACAGGTGTGGATGAGGGCAGTGATTTTCAGCCTTGGCTGATATTAGAATTGCCTGGAGAGCTTTTAAAAAATATCAGCGTCCCTGGCCTTTCCTTTTGTAGTACTTTATAACAATTTGTATTTATTTTATCAATGTCTGTTTTCCTCAAGACTTTAAGTTTCATAAGAGCAGAAACCCCTTCCATTTGGACTCCCAGTGTCTAGGTCAGTGCCTGCTTGATCATTCCAGAAATTTTAACTTAATTGTTCTTGGGGAAAACCCATACATTGTAAAGAAGTCTCAAGGAGTCAGAGGAGCAGTAGTGTTGGGGACCATGGGTGCTGGAGTCCTTGAGGGAGAGTACAGGAACCTGGGGCTTCCTGAAAGCTGACTGTGTCTGTCCTTAAAGCTCAAAGGGATTAGCACAAGGAATGGCTAATGGAACCTGAAAAGCGTGGACGAGGCCGCACTGAGAAGAGCAGTAATCTTTGATAAAGGCACAAAACCAATCTGAGGCAAAGTTGGAGTACTGGGGAAAGATGGGACTCACATCATGGCATACGATGTATTTGATTTGTCAACCATTTAACGGGCCATGAAAATGAACATAGATACACATGTCCATTTGCACCCATCAGTCATACAGAACACGCAGCTATAGGTACAAAGCAATCCCCATGTTCACTGTCTTGCTTACCTCCCAAACACAGCTAAGAATGGCTAAGGCAGTGGTTCTCAGCTGAAGTATGCACCATTAGGGTTGTTGACTCACAGGCTGATGGGCCTCTCCCTCAGGGGTTCTGATTCAGTAGGTCTGGGTGGGGCCCCGGTTTCTGATTTTCTAGTAAGTTCTCAGCTGGTACAGAAGCTGCTGGCCTGAAGATCACTCAACCAAAGTTTAGAGATATCTCTCTTCTGGTTTTGCCTTTTGGTCTTCTGGTTTTGGTTTGGTTTTTATTCTTCTGTTTGTGTCAAGTCTGCTAATCCACACTCCACGGATCCATGTTGGGTTTGTGCACTAACTGCAGAGCACCCTCAATGCCCTTCACTGCGATTGCTCTGAGTCCTGTTTTTTTTTTTTTTTTCAGCACCGTCTTTGTCATGTGGACTTCTTTTACTCTGCTTGGTTCTATTTCTACTAGTTCCTGCAAAGGTCTGCTCATCACCGGAAGGTAAGGAGGTATCACTTTCACATATATCACCAAACTTCGCCAAATGCAACTGTTGAGCATCCACAGGATCAGTGATTCAGTGATTTTCTTCTCCAACTGCTCTTGGCGGAGTTACATATGACATTAGCTTCAGATTGGCCAAGAAGCAAGTTCTGGCTCTACCATTTCCTGCCCAGGCAACATTGGATAAATGATTTGGATAATTTCCTCATTGGCAAAATGGAGGTATTAATTCCCTCAAAGGGTTGCTGTGAGGCCACAATGGTAAGATACGCAAGAGGAAAAGAGCCTCGTTCAGTCAACATTAGCCAATCATCGATCACCCGAGATTTTGACAAACAGGAAATTTCAGGATGAATGTTACCTGATAAAAACTCTACTTTCCTTTTTAGGAAGGAAACTTAGAAATTAACTCTTCTTAGAGTTAATTTACTTTGGGGCAGTGTTTCTCAAACTACGTTTCCAAAAGCAGTGGGCTTAGTGATTAAGGACTCACAGGCTAAAGCTGGTATTAGAATCTGGGCACCGCCATTGACTAGCTATGTAACCCTGGGGTGTAACTTACCCTTGGTTTTAGCATCTGTGAAATGAGGATGGGAATAGAACCTTCCTCAGAAGGTTATATGAGGATTAATTAACATAATGCAGACAGAGGGCTCAGGTCACTTCTGGACATTTCATAAGCACACAATAAATTGTAACTATTATTAGGTTTTGGAGAACAATGGAGTCTGATGAACTTGATCTAGAGTTGTACTTCACAAATAATAAATGCAAATAATAAATAGAAGATTTATAAATAGAATGTTGTTTTCCTTCCTTACATTTTTAATCTCCACTGATGGCTACGGTTTGTCTTCAGATGAGTCCAGAGAAAAACAGTGTTTGTTCTAATAGTTTTTTTTTTCCCCTCAGACTCCCACACTTGAAGAGTGTTTACTGGGTGAGCTGTGTGGGGAGTTTTCACTTTGTCAAGAAAGACATTATGCTAAGTATTTCATAAATGCTATCAGGTATATCTCACAATTACTATAGGAGGCCAGTATTGCAGGTTAATCTTCAAGTTCTATATGGTTGTACATATATCACCTATCTTCCAAGTTAATGCGATAGAATAAAAAGCATGAATATTTTGTTGTGTTCTACATTCAGTTACTCTCTCAAATGAGTGAACACACTGAGAATTATTGTTTGGTTACTGTCATGTCATACTATTAAAAACCCATCATGATGATATGACCTGGAGTTTTGCTATTATACATTTTTACTTAGCAGTGGGACACACACACACACACACACACACTCTAAAGATTTACACATAGGAATGTACACCCTCGTAAATCTATTCCTAGTAAATGACCAGAAAGTTTCAACAGTACATGAATTAATGTATTGTTTTCTCTACTCATTCTATCTTGCTTTTAGCACTGTTAAATGTGGTCTTGCTTAGCATAATTCTCAATAAGTTCTTGTGGAAGACAAGTACATTCTGCTGAATTCTCTAACATGTGCAATAACCCACCAGTTAGATCCATCCAGGTTTCTCCTCCTTCCAAAGGGTTTTCCTAAAAAAAAAAAAAAAAAAAAAAGTTGAGAATCACTGACCTATATCTCTACATTCGGACCATTTCCTTTTCCAGCTCATTGATAAACATTTTTTCATAGAAGGCCAATGGGGCCTCCTGGACAATGTCTGGTAGGCCCAGCCCAGCCTTTATGACTGAAGGAAATATCCAGTCTTCTTTGTTTATAAATTGCCTGAGCCTAGCAGGTAGGTCATGACTTTACAAATATTTTCTCCGTTCTGAATAGTGGGTGGAATCAATCAGGTTTCTGGCAGAGGCCTCGAGGAGTCACGTTGACGCCACCTGGGGCTCCAAAGCCGAGTTTGTCTGGCTTGGAGGGGCTGCCGGCCCTGCTTCCCCGAAGCAGGGGCCACTGTTGAGTTGGGCTGAATGTTCACACCACCCCGATGAGGGATACAAATATATTTGCCACTGATGAGCCGTTGGTAATTAACATGTGCTTTGTGGTTTTAATCTTTCTTTAATCTATAAAGCTATAAAAATTTACAGCGCGATTGCAGAATCAGGAGAATAGCTAAATTGCATAGCCCAGTCCTTAAAGTTAACCTATTTCATCAGATCAAAACTGCAAGGAGAATGTCTGCGGAGAGTCCTCCTGCGCCGTCCCCATTATCTTTTCTCAGTGGTCTTGTTTTCTCCCTTACCCAGAAGTCATTGGAAACAGGAGAGCCATCTCTCTGTCACACAGGCACGCGCAGCGCCCAAAAGAAAACAAACCATGCACAGTACATGTTATATAAAACAAAAGGAGAAGGAGAAGATCTTAGGTAAATACCAGACTACTTATTTTATGATTTTTAAATGTCATTTTTTGCTCCAATATTGACTTTTTTATGGAGGATGAATTATAGATCTTGCAGCACTAGGGGATCAAGGTTTCCTTTCTTCAACACAGCTGGTCAGGTTACGAATTGAAGTCATGGTAATTAGTTACGAGTTTCCTAGCGCCAAAGACCAGACCGCTGAGAAAACTCTCGCAAGGTGACCCCTCAGGGGAAGACAATGCGCCAGGGAAAGAACCAGAATGGGCAACAAAGAAGCAGAAAACAACTTCCCAATCTTGTTGCTACAAACAGATGTTGCCGCGGGCACTCGCTTGCAAGAACGAAATACAATACAATCCTTCATTTGTCTGACCAGGCTTCTCTCTCCACGAACTCGTTTCCAGGCGAATTATTTCAGGGCTGCACGGGCTGGTAAAAAGGCAGTGGACTTGGAAGCGCTCGTCCTGGGTGACCCCAGGGCTCCGAAGCGAAGCTGTGCGAAGTGAAAGGGGTTGAGCTGAGGTCACGGGGAGACCCAGAGCCAGAAACCAGGTCACGGGGAGGGAAGGGGGCGGCCAGACTTCCAAGAAGAGATTTCGAGAAACTAGCTAGAGGGAACGGGTGTGTACTGAGATTCCTGGAGGGAGGTCAGGAGAGGCTAACGGGGAAAGAAAGAGAAAACTGAGTTAGTATCACTGCTGCCCTCCTCACCCATGGTTTTGATTATTTGTTTAGTGTCTACACAGACAGAGATGCAGGCTTAAAGAAATGTAGATTGAATTAGGAAAATTCCATTCACACAGACAACAAAACCAAACCAAAAAACACCTTAATCCAGACCAATGGGGTCAGGGTCTTTTGGGAGGAAACCCCTTTGCTTCGTTTGGGAAAGTTTGTTTTTTTAAAACTGTGTTATGTGAATTAACTGGCCCGTCTTCCTACTTGCTTGTATAGGCAAGTGAGCCTACTGTAGTTTCAAGGTGCATTTTGCCAAAAATCACATTAGTCTGTCGGAAGTTAAAGGCAAAAACTACCACAAATTTATAATTACTTAAATCATGAATTTGTTGCTCTCCATCTTCCTTAATCCAAAAACTTTTATAACAACGTCATTTTGTGTGTATGCAATGCTACTGAGAATTGCTAACATTTATTGGAAACTCTTGTCTGCCTGGCACTGTATCTATAACAATAATAATAGCCAACACTTCTGTGGTGCATGTAAGCATCAGGAATATTTTAAGGTTTACATCTGTTACATCATTGGATTCCCACAAGAACCCTGTAATGTGGTTATGATTATTACCTTCTTTTTGCATGTGAGAAAACCAGGGCCCAGTGAAGATAAATGAGTTGTCCCAAAGCTATGTAGCTAGTGAGTGACAGAACCAGCATTTGAGCCAGACTATGTGGTTTCAGAGTCTGGGCTCTGAATGGCAACACTAATTTCATTTCATGCTAATAAAACTCTTTGAAGTAGGTAGCTACTATTGTCATCGTTCCCCTTTTGCATACGAGGAGATTGAAACGCAAGGGTGAAATAACTTACAGAAGATTTCCTAGTCACTGGGAGAGCTGGAGTTCAAATCCAAGTCGGTTTAAATCCCACCTTAACCAAGGGTAGAACTGTGCTTCGCAGCTTGAGATCTATGCCTTTCTCTTTCTTTCACTTTCTTAATTGAAGTATAATTAACATGCAGTGTTGTATTAGTTTCAGGTGTACAATATGGTGATTCAGTAATTCCATACATTGGCCAGTGCTCATCGTGAGAAGTGTACTCTTAATCCCCTTCACCTACTTCACCCATCCCCCATCCATCTCCCCTCTGGTAGCCATCTGTTCTCTATGGTTAAGAATCTGTGTCTTGGTTTGTCTCTCTTTTTAATTTGTTTTGTTAATTTGTTTTGTTTCTTTAATTCCACCATGTGAGTGAAATCATATGGTATTTGTCTCTCTCTGATGTATTTCCTTTAGTATTATACTCTCTAAATCCATCTACATTGTTGCAAATGACAAGATTTTATTCTTTTTATGGCTGAGTAATATTCCATACATATATATTTTTATATATGTATCTTTATCTATTATCTATGGATGGACACTTGGGCTGGCTCAACATCTTGGCCACTATAAATAATGCAGCAACAAACATAAGGGTGCATATATCTTTTTGAATCGGTGTTTTCATAATCTTTGGTTAAATACCAATTAAGGAAATTACTGCATCATATGGTAATTCTATTTCTAATTTTTTGAGTAACCTCCATACCGTTTTCCACAGTGGCTGAATCAATTTACAGTGTACAAGAATTCCTTTTCCCCCACATCCTCACCAACATTTGTTATTTCTTGTATTTTTTATTTTAGCCATTTTGACAGGTGTAAAGTGATATCTCATTGGGGTTAATATCCAAAATATACACAGAACTTAGACAACTCAACACTGAAACTAAATAATCCAATTAAAAATGGGAAGAGGCGTTGAATAGACATTTCTTCAAAGAAGACATCCAGATGGCCAATAGACACATACAAAGATGTTCGATATCACTAATCATCAGGGAAATGCAAATCAGACCTGTGCTTTTCAAACATTCAAGCACATGAGTCACCTGGGGATTTTGTAAAATACAGGTCAGTACCAGTTCCAGGGGCCCAGAGTGGGATCAAGATCCTGTATTTTCAACAAGCTCCCAGGCAGTGTTGCTGGATCACAGACCACACTGGGCCATGAAGTGTGAGGTATTTCTCTGCTGCTCCCCAAGCCCCACAAGTGTATGTAGTGAGGGTATCTCTGGAGGCAACAAACTTAGCTTGAGATTCTGCCACTTCAATGAACTCGCAATTTTCTTTCCTAAAACAGCATAGTGATCCATTGAAATTCAAGGAGTTTCTTTTACATGTATAAGCAACTGTTCTCCTTTTAATTCCCTGAACTCCATGTAGTTATCAAATTCATCTGAAATGTTATCACTTTCTCCACAAAATATCTCTTTACATTTCTTTCACATACATTCCTTCTTGATTTGCATTTACGTCCTTTTGTTCTGAGCTACCTAATAAACTCCAACTGATCATCAACCAAAGATTTATAAGATATATTGAGTTTAGTTACTTCATTCAGATGGCTTCTAATCATCTACTTTCAAAACAAAATATGGAATCCCATTTTGTCCATTTCTCTTCCTTCAGAAGATCCTCCATTTAATTCATTATCTTGAGTTTCCTACGTTAGTCTTACCCTCCAGCTTAGCTCTGCCTTGTTCTTTTCTTTTTTCTTTAAATACCACTAGATTCTGAACTTCAAATCTATATGTCAACGGTGGCTTACCCAACCCCTAGAAGGCTCTAGTACAATATCCTGGAATTTATGATTTATGCCAAGCCCCCTCGTCAGCCTCACTTCCATTACCAACTGAGCTGAAAATTGAAATACTGGCTCAGTCTGTAGAGCCAGACTCTCTTCTGTTGTGTTAACTAATTCATTACTAACCTTAGCTTGAGTGTTTCGCTTACCCAAGAGCACCTCATTTTGAAGAGTTTAAATTTCACATGCAATCTCTTTTATTCCTTTCCTTCATTGATCAAACTTATTCAGGGCAACAATTATCTCCCTCTGGATACTAATTTTCTCCCCCATTTCATGGCATCCTCAAACAAAGCTCATAGGCACACTGCAATCCTTCATTAACTGAAAACATGCAAAGTGCACAAGTCTTTCCAATGGAAAATTCGATGCAAAAGCCAAATGAGGTAAATTGCATTACTTGACCCGCCCTGGGACAGTTTAAACAGTGTTACATATTAATATGCTGCCAAGTCTCAAGATGATGGGAAGATTCTCATCAGAGCCCAAAGGAGTTAGTGAAGGAGGGAGACCACCCTTGCCACAAACAAATCCAGCCCTGCTGATAATCATCGATGGGCCTCTGATGAGGAATACTCAGGAACATTGTTCGAGCGAGCAGAAAATAAGAGAGCAAGTTAACCAAGGTCACTTAGTATCCAACCTAGTATCCAACTGATACATTCATGATCTTTGTGCATAGCCATGTGTTTCATTTTATAATTTCACTTAGCATATGTGGAATTGTCTGCACTCGAATTATTACTCTTGCTGTTTTCCGTGTCCTACTCTATTCTGTCACCTAGAAATGCATCCTCACTACATGTATTTTTATTCTTCCAGCGTTAACATGTTTGAATTACAGTTATTTTAGGGAATTTCTTTTGGTTGTGCCTACAGAGAGGTGGCAGTCGTATTTTAAGACAAGCTCAGTCAGGAACCACAGGGTTTTCATCTATCTGAGATCCTGAGAAAGGTGCTCCTGAAATAATTTTGCTTATTCCTGTCCACTGACGCCTGTATGCCATAGGTGTAACATCATCAGTTCCTGACCCAGCTTTTTCTGGACTTTGGATTCCAGACTGACCTTGGAAAAGTTAGAAGTTTCCATAAATTGGGAACTCCCAAAATGAATTACTCAATACACTGTCCAAGTGGCTGGCTTTTCTGGATTGCCTTGCAAACGTAATCATGTAGAACTCACAAGTAAATATTTATGCTCCTGGTCTTTGGCCCTGCTCGGTCACAGTGATCCCATTGGGTCAATGACTTGATTACTCTTTTTTTAAAAATTTTTTTGATGTTTATTTATTATTAAGAAACAGAGAGAGACAGAGCATGAGCATGGGAGGGGCAGAGAGAGAGGGAGACACAGAATCCGAACTGGGCTCCAGGCTCTGAGCCGTCAGCACAGAGCCCGACACAGGGCTTGAAGTCACAAACCGCGAGATCATGACCTGAGCCGAAGTCAGACGCTTTACCCAACTGAGCCACCACCCAGGCGCCCCACTGATTATTCTGATAATAATATGGAATTATAATATTAGTATTAATAAAAATAATGACAATGAAAAGCCCCCCTCCCCACCCTCAGCTTCAAGACTGTCACTTCTATGATATTTATTCACCTTCATTTAGGAAAATGTTTCTTACATGGTCTCTCCATGCAGAGACTGGATGTATTTGGGTGCATCTTGCCTGCAGGAGTAGTCTGAGTGACCATCAGCCTTGCCTTTCAACCTCCTGAGTAATGGGTTCACACCACCGTTCAGCACTTCTGCATATCAAACTTCGGAAAGGATTCCCTACCTACACATTCAGCACTTCTGCATATCAAACTTCGGAAAGGATTCCCTACCTACACATTCAGCACTTCTGCATATCAAACTTCGGAAAGGATTCCCTACCTACACATTCAGCACTTCTGCATATCAAACTTCGGAAAGGATTCCCTACCTACACATTAAATGCCTTCATGGGGTCAGGGAAGAGTGGCCAAGGTTAATGTGCTCTGGTCCCTGGTCTCTTTTCACGTGTCTCTTCTCTATTGTGCTGCAAGCATTATGTCTGCAGGAATGTGTTGCAACCAGAATACCCAATAAGAGTCCTATAGCATGTGCCTGACAACATTATTCAGCAAGTAGTCCAAAAGAATGCGAGCCAAACATTGTGGGTGTGGCTTCTGAATCAAGAAGGTCCCCCTGCAGAGGTCTCAAAGGGGCTATGAGCACTGCCGCACAGAGCCCTGTGTTCCCTGTCGCCAGAGTCTGTTAATTCCTTCATATCTCTGAGTCTGCCAGTGACAGAGAGTACTGTATCTTTGTCATCATGTACTGTCTGACTTTTTTCTCTGTAGAAGGTCTTCCATGAACCGAACAGCTTGCTGAATGTTTTCTTCAGTGAGATGGGTGATGATGGTTAAGCCCACACATGAGCTCCCGGGCTGCACTTCCCACTGGGGAGACATATATGCAAACACATTAATGTATATATTTAATTGGGTTATAATCTATTGACCATAGATGCTAAGGCACTGAGCAAGCAATTAACAAAACAGCTTTGACTAAATATAGTTAGCACTAAATATAGTTGGTTAATTGGTATTTAATATGCTTATTAAATGTCAATTAAGTATCTTTAGCAATGAATTGGTACCTAATTAACTTACTATAGCTATCCTGTTACTTGACATTTGAACAGCTAAATATTCTCTACAAGTTTAATGTTTTAATAAGAAACAAATTATCCATGTATTGCTCATGAATTTTTCAGTTAGTTTAATGGGATTTAAATGTATCTCCCAACTTGGATACATGTTTTTCTTAAAACCAACTGATATTTTATATTTCAGATCACTTTTAAACTCAGAGGGCTGATGACATGAGAAGGAAGAGCTCTAGAAGTCAGAAATCCCATGTTCGAATCTTGGTTCTACCAGTGACACCCCATGTTATCTTAAAGATGTTATTTCACTTCTCTGGAGCTTTCATTTCCTCCTCTGCAATAAGAATAAAAGTTGTAATTACAGTAAAAATAAATTTACCTAAAAGTATGAAGGTACTTAAATAAGTGAAACATTTTCTTAAAAATAATGATATAAAATTTTTAGGAAGATTGTGGGTAATCATTATATTGATGGAATCTTTATATTTATGTGGAAGTCCTTAAGTTAATTTATGGTTAGAATGGAAATCCATTTTCTGAATTGTCCCTAAAGTGTAATATCAACCTGGTTTTATTAAACCGCCAGCTGTGGAGATGCCTGGGCTACTCTTCAAAACACACATGCCTTCCTATTCTGGCCGTTTGCCCTTTTATCTGCTTCTGCCCATTTACTTTGTGGGTTTGAGCATGGAGCAAACTCTTGGTGTTTTATGCAGAAATTGCCGGGTTTTGACTTTGGCTCTATCTCAGTAGATGTTGTGTTTTAGATATCGTATTTACTTACCTGGTTTATGATCTTAACTGAACTCTGTGTTAATTCCACTATGTATTTGCCTTTTAAGGCTGGTTGATGATTTATAATCTTAGCAGCCTCCTTATGTTTGATGGTAGCACACAGCAAAGAAAGCATTGTGTCTCCATTTACGTTCACTTGCTTTACATCTTCTGCACTTCATAAACAAGGCTTCTTTTCTTAAACACTTACAATAATTTTAGTGCCATTTACCCTATGTTGGTTCACTACACCAGAACCCTCACACTCATCAAACATTGGCTTCACGTGTGCTATAAAAGACAAATTAAGTAGAAAAGAGGTGCTTGGTGTGTCTACTTTAGAATTTGTTGTTGAGTCTTGTATACATGACTTCGTGGCCTGTAACGTTTTCTTTTTCTTTCTTTCTTTCTTTTTTTTAGTTCCTATGGTTTCAAACTCTGCCCATTGTTACCGACTAATTTATAGAGGCTGCGGTCAGCCTTGTCATGTTGGCTTAACCCAGTTTTGTTTCCAGGGGCAATATACATTGTGGAAGTTAATTGTTCCCTGACCACTTTTTCCATATGGCAGAGTGAGTCTCTCTGTAATAGCTTTGGAATGATTTATCCAACGCTTTGTCATGATCCCTTGATATTGCTTGAGAAGTCTCCTGGATCTTTGTTGGACATGCTACCCAGTGAGTATACTGCAACTGCTACCTTAAACCCACCAATTGCCTTAATTTGATTGCATGCATGGAGATTAGTTTATAATAATTTCTCCGCCAGTGAACTAAATGTTATTATCTTTATTACCATTGTTGATGCTATTGTTAGACAGGTGCAAAAATATTCTTATCTCTGCTATTTCTGAATCTTCCCCTGTGGACCTACAGTTACTGATTAGCACTACATTAGTCATTCATTGACATATATGGAGTTCCCAATTCATGCCGGGGAGAATGGCAGATTTCAGTGAGAAGACGAACTTCGGATGGAAGCTAAGAAACACAGAGGATTGTGCGCTACCTCAAAAGGCCGGGACAATATAGTACAGTGCCTTAAGCCAGACTCAGGTCAGAAAGTTACAGGCTCTTATCTCCACTCCACTGATGACAGAAAGTGGCTCTGCTTCAATTTCTGCATTTGTAAACAGAAGAGAAAAAATAACATTTACCTTGTAGGGCTGGGGAGGATTATAGGGAGATGGTATATTTTAAGTACCCCGTATGATGTCTTGCAAATGGTAAGTTCTCAAAAAACCTGTTGTAATTGAAGTAGAATGCTCTCTAAAGTCTCTCAACATTAAGTAAGCAAGTGGGAGAACAAGAACACTTTCTAAAGTATGCTGTGGTTTTATGGGTGGCTCAGTTGGTTGGGTGTTTGACTTCGGCTCAGGTCATGATCTCACGATTTGTGGGTTCGAACCCCGCGTCGGGCTCCGTGCTGACAGCTCAGAGCCTGGAGCCTGTTTCAGATTCTGTGTGTGTGTCTCTCTCTGCCCCTCCTCCAGTCATCCTCTGTCTCTCTCTGTCTCAAAAATAAATAAACTATAAACATTTTTTTAAAAAAAATAAATGAAGTATGCCCTGGTTTTATTAACACCCAACCAAAAAAGGTAATAAATGACAGCAAGTCTGTGTGCCGAGTATGTGTACTGTCCATGAAAATATTAGCTATCAGAGTACCCGGCTTTTTTCCAGTACTTCCTTAGTCAACTGAAGAAAAGCAAAGAGGAAAAGAGGGCATTTATTTCCCAATCCCTGTATAATGAACTGTATTGACTATATTGTTTGAAACCCAGTGAAGAAGTTTTGATCTTTGTAAAATACATCATGTTTTGAAATAGTTGGGATATGTATTTTAACTTGAGTATATCAGGCCACCAGAATGAAGACACTCCAATTTTCATGTCAAGATGATAACTGGATTATTTAGGTGTCAAAAGTACAAGATGTATATTAAGCCACATTCTGCCTTGGTAAAATGAGACTCTGCATGGGAGATGTATACACACTAATCCTGTGTAAGTCAAACAAATAAACACACTCTACACTCAGGCTATAGAGCAGGATAATCAAACCCTTGCATTCAAAGAGAGCTGAGTTCACGAAAGCTGACTACCAACACACAGTCTTTGCATGTGTACTTGACCTGGCCTATGTCAGCGCATTCACTGGGGTTTTTACATTAAGAAGAGAATGACTTTATGGAACAGGCCATCAAGCAGAACCCACGTCACTTTATCATTCTGAGTTTATAACAGAAATACACACACACACACACTCACACACACACACACACACCATCTTGGGAGTGTCTTTAAAGCAATTTATGATGGAATATTGAGCCTCTGCTATGACCAGGCAGGCCTTGTGCTAGGCTCTGGGGAGCCCACGAGGAAGAAGACAGGGGGCTTGTGATCTAACAATGAAGACAGAGGCTTACGCATACTCTTTCATTCAGTGTGATTTACGCAGGTCCAAATGACGGGTTTGGGGAGCACAGAAGAGGTAGCAGGGAATTCTGCTACGCAACCATGGGTAGGCATACAGACAAAGAAGGGAGCATGTTGGTAAAGTATATTATCCAGCTTCTACAAAATAATGCTATTTATATTTCATAATCTATGGATTTCCAAGCCCAATACCTGTGGAATTTAAACTCTTGGTTTATTCTGCTAAATGCACCAGCATACTTGCTTTTATTGTCACCAAACATAACTAAGTTATGTTTAGATGATTGAAACTGGATAGAAATGAATCAGAAAGGCATTTTGATGAAATTCTCTACTTCTTTCTTCAAAGTGGTTGGCTGTTATATGTAAGGGAGTGGTGATTTTGATGTTAAGTGAAGGGATTTGCAACTAGGAAAATTACCCGGTATCATATACTTGTTATAATATTAACTAATTTCTCACAACCACTCTGAGAATCTCATTAGCATTGACATGTATTGACCAAGTCTGGCCTTAAATCTTCTCCCTCTCAAAAATAATCACAACTATTAGTATTATTATTTAATGAGTGGGTTCGTATAGATTATCCAATTCAATCCTTCCGACACCCTGGGGTTTATCAAGTACATGAACTATTGTAATAGCATACGTACTTGTCATCTGTTACCAAATGTTTCCCATCACATCCACTTACCACACTGCCTTCAAGGTATGCTTTTCAAAAGACAGATCTGTTTATGTCCTCTCTTGCTTAAAAACCTTCTGTGATCTCTAATATCTAATAGAATAAAACCTAGACAGCGTGACCATTTATAAATTGACACCAACCTAGCTGTCCCGTCTCGCGTCCTGCCATTCTTGGTGATGCTCGCCAATCACACCTAACTACTTACTGTTCTTTGATCCTGTCTTGCCCTTCTTGGCACCATGCTTTTGGTCATGCCAGAGCAATTTATCTTTATATACCCAGTACCTATTGGAGGACGTCATCCATAAATATAGAGTATATAATCAAATATCATTATCCTTATTTCACAAAAGAGTGATGTGGTGCTCAAAGAGTTTTGCAAACTTGCCCGAGGACGTGAGTCATGAGCAGAAGAGTTAATGCCAGACCCTTAGCCATGCTTTATGGTGTCAATTACTCACCATAATGTCTACAGATTTCAGGCTTCCTATGAGTCATTTATAGATTGATTTTTTTCCCATTTACAACACAATTATAGGTACAATATTAGTTTGCTTGGGCTGCCATAACAAAGTACCACAGACTGGATGGCTTAAACAACAAAAACTTATTTCCTTACAGGTCTGGAGGCTAAAAGTCCAAGATCAAGCTCTTGGCAGGACAATCTTCTGAGGCTTTCCTGTTTTGCTCATAGTCCTCTTCTTCCACTGCCTTCACATGGTCTTCCCTCTATGTGCATGTGTCTGTGTTCTAATTTCCTCTTCTTACAAGGACACCATTCAGACGGGATTAGGGTCTACCATAATAACGTCATTTCGACTTAATTATCTCTCCAGAGTCCCGATCTCCAGAAGCAGTCACATTCTGAGGTATAGGAAGTTAGGATTTCAATATATAAATTTGGGGGCGGGGGGATACACTTCCACCCATAAGAGGTATCTGATATGTGCCAGACACCTTCATAAGTACTAAGCTGGGCAAACTCTGAGGTTGGCTCCACTGATGTTCACAGAGTTCACAGACCCTAGCATTCATGGAAGGGAAGGGAACCTAAGAGAAAACTATGACATAGTCTCCTAGGATGTTAATTAGCCACAGGAGATTATTTATTCATCTCATTTACTCCTTGTCACTGTCAATACCTCCAGCGACTTCAGGGTCTTTTGCTCCAGAGAAGTCAAAGAAAGTGTCATGATCCAAATGTTGAGATTCCTACATTAAAATGCCTTGTCTAACATTTTGATGACTTAATAGAACAATGCCATAGATGTGCTTACCATCTCAGTACTTATGACTTTCCATATCATTTGGGCTCTGGCTGCAAATGGTTAATATTATAAAACCAGTGCTGTAAGGAAACCTGCCAAAATTTACAGGGCAAACCAGGAGTGCAGCATGAATTCAAAATCCCTTCCCCTGAGTGCCTAAGTCCTTTCTTAATGCTGTGAATCATGGGATAAAGGATTTTAGGTAAAAGCTGGAAAGTTTTCTCTTTGTACAGTCAAAAGCCAAGATTCCTCATGCTTCTCTGAAGGAAACCTATCCTGTAAATGATGACAATATTGGTCACAGACTCAATGCCCACATAAAAGAGCAATTGTGAGACAGACACCTTCCTCCAGTCATCTCTCTGAGTCCCTCGTGTGTCCCAACCACTTTTAAATCATCGTGCCCTTTCTTCTCTACGGCAACAGTGAGCCCAGAAGGACCAAGTATCTAAAGCATCTACTCCCAGGGGCTTCTTCTAACTCAATAGGAAAGTTTAAAACTCCTGACGAAGTCTCTTGTCTTCTTCTCCCTTCATGTCCCCTTCAGCATCTTCCTTTTCTAGTTCCCTCTGTGATGTGAAGTATTACAGATCCAGAAACACAGTGTTATATGAATACTGGAGAACTCCAAGACCAAAGATATTATGAGCAAACACACAACACACTGTCTGAAACAATGGAGCCCCAGACAAAACGTTATGGTCTGACCTTGTCAAGTTGGGTTCAGAGTGCAAAGATCAGGCACAGGGAGATTTTACCGGAGGAACCCAGGCATTAATAAATAAGGCGTATAGTGTTCTAGTAACATCCATACTCCCTGGGTACTACCTTGACCCTTTCATAACTGTCTCCACAGCCTTCTTTTCCTTGGACTCTTTTCATGTGTTCATTACATTTAAACTTTTGTTGAGACATTCTGTTTCTTGGATGTCTCTACTTTATAAAACATTCTACTTCTAAGTAGACTTCACCACTTTGAGTTGTTTTAAGAAGCCCTTGATTATGTTTTCCCTTAGTCTAATTTTTGTACCAGTGAGAGTACACTTCTCTCCTTGTTGTACGGGAGGCCATGACCCAAGAATTGGGGGACTGGTTATTGGACCTTCTGGTGTCAAGGTTTGGTAGGAATTGTCACCCATGCTACAGATTGTGGGAATTTAGGGGACCCAAGAGGAGGCTAGTCTTGCCCAGTGGCTGGTAGGTCGGAGGCAGCGGCTACGTCAGGAGAAGGGAAGGTATTTATTTATTTATTTATTTATTTATTTTTATTTAATATTTTTATTTATTTCTAGGAGAGAGAGAGAGAGAGACAGCGTGAGCAGGGGAGGGTCAGAGAGAGAGGGAGTCACAGACTGAAACAGGCTCCAGGCTCCGAGCTGGCAGTCAGCACAGAGCCCGACGCGGGGCCCGAACCCACGAACCGCGAGATCACGACCTAAGTGAAAGTCGGACGCTTAACCGACTAAGCCACCCAGGCGCCCCTGAAGGGAAGGTATTTAAAAGCTGGGAAGGGTTGGGGAGGAGGATAAGGGGCAGTGGGAGAAACAGAGGAACCATTTCTACAAAGCTCTCCTGACTAGAGGACGTCCACGTGAGCATTTCTGGAAAGTCTGGCCTGAGAGCTCCTTTGTGACACATAGAGGTGTATTGGTTTGACCAGGGGCCATGTCGCTCCCAAATTTTTACATTCTCTTCCCCCTGGTTCTCCTCTCCTTGTGCTGTTGTATCACTGGAAACTTTGACTCATAAACTTCTTTTGACTTCTCTGTGGTTCTAATCCCAGCTGGGCTGCAAACCACATATTTGATCTTGGATAAGTCATTTTTCCCGCTCAGAGCTGCAGTTTCCTCACTTGTAAAAGTGAAGGGGCAATACCTACTTTGCATGTTGTCTGTGAGAATTAACCAGAACAGCCAAAGGACAGAATCCACCAGCTGGTCTTGGGTGTAGTGGGCACTCAGTGGGTGCTTGGTACTGAGAACAGCGATGGTTTTTCTCTCAGTGCCACCAGTACAGCATGTGGGGCTGTGCCCTGCACACAGTAGGTGCTCAACAAATGTAAAATAAAATCAGCTCTAAAGCTACGCCTTTGAGGAACCAATGAGCTTCACGTGTGGGGGTTCTCTGCCTCCCGACATCCTGCTTGTCCCCGCCAGACCTCACATACGTGTGCTCTTCCCTCCGGCCACTCGAGAACAGCTGTTTATTTGAACTCAGCTGTGGCTTCATTCCTCTGTGATGCTCCTCTGCCTGGAAGGCACTCTTTCTTCTCTACCCGGTCGATTCTACCCCCTTTAAAATTCAGCTCAAATGTCCATCGTCCGGGAAGCTTTCCCTGTCTGCTGTGCTACCACACCACAAGTGACAGACACCTTCTTATTCCAGTCCAGGCAACTATCTTTCTGTCACATTAGCCTGAGGGCACCCCTTGTGCACTGTCTTGTCCCCAGGGCCTGGGCAAGCCACCGAAGCACAGAAGGCACCCAGTAAAGGGTTTGAGAACCAAAGACACGGCCAAATGAATGAAGATGACAACGTGGCTCTTCAACAGCCACGGAGTTTGAGTCACAAGCCGAACTACGTTTCAGGAGATAAGCCCGTGACCACAGCTCTCTGACTTCAAGGGCCTGAGGTCTGTGGCCACAGGAAGGTGGAAAAGGATTCTGAAAAAGAACTTCTCCTCTTCTCACAAACAGGCATCACGACAGAGCTACTGAGAAAAAAGAAATGGTCAACATCTTGCAAAGGGAAGAAACTGTAAGGAAGATCCTCTCAATTCCACCCAATCCCACTTCCCTTAGCATTGTTGTGGCAGTAATGGGTGTGGCACTAGCAGAGCCAGATGGCTAAGGTCCCCAGGGAAGGTGCCAGCCTGCCTTTGGGTCTGCAGTCCCATGGCTTTTGAGAACCACCCCGGGTATACCCTGCTTTCAGAACCACTGCAGATAGAGTGGGACTATTACGACAATCAATTAATAATCAATTAATTTAGTAATCTTCCCTCATAGAAAACCTGCTGAAACAATGATGAATCACGCAGACTCAACCAGGCCCGAAAGATTACAGAGGGGGAAAAGTAGCCTCGCAGCTGAAACACACGCACACACATTAAAAAAAGAAAAAGGAAAAAAGAAAGACAGAAAAAAAAAAACTTAAGAAACCAAATCCCCTAGTGTGGCTGTCTCTGGAAAATGAATTCCATAGGCACTGACTCCAAGATGTTTTATCGAATGTGCTTTAGACTTGTAGGTGATGCATTGTCCCTCAGAGTCATTAAAAGGAACCCAGATAGCTTAGCTTCCAAGAAGTGCAGACTGTCCACACTTGTACTTGCACACAATATATGGTTATTGTTAGATGTGCACATCCCCACATGCTGCCTGGACGGGGGTCTCTTTGTCCTTTATTCAGATGCGGGCTAAGGATGCTTTCAGCGCAGCAAGATGACAGCCATGCCTCCCCACTCAGAGCAGCCCCACAGCCCAAGCGCCAGACAGAAGCGCAAAGTTCCTTTGTTCCTAATGCAATGCTAGTCTTTTGTCCCACAGGTCCCCAAAGCTAAGAGACACGCAGACCATTTTAAAATCAATTTTGATAATTTCTGGAAAATGCAATCTCTCCTAATTCCTTGGTAAGTGATGCTGTTAGGAGAGCTTTATAACCCATTGTTGTGGACACCATACACTGAAGGCATTTAAGAAAAAAATAATTATCCGTGTGGGTTTGTGTTTCATTGAAAACAGAATGGTCATTATCCAGAGTCCAGATGACAGCTCCCTTTGTGACACTGCTTTGGGGGGTGTCCAACAAAAACCCTGCCCTTTCTACAAAAGACCCCGGCCGAGAAGTGCTCAAGGGAACGCTGCACTGAGACTGCGTGGGCTCCGGGGAGGCAGCTGCGGGCACTCTGTGCTCAAGACGCTGAACCCCAGAGCAGGATCTCACGTCGTTTTTTGGCAGTGAGGGCAGCGAACATTGATAATTGAAGATGTGCCCACACAGAAGCCAACAGGGTGGCAAAACATTGATCCCACTGAAACCCTGGCCCCTGGGGAGGGCCTGATTACAACTTAATGTTTTTCTGATGTGACTTAGCATCGCAGCAGTAGACATTTCTTTACAGAGAAACCACACAAGACGTTGCATCTCCTGGGCAGGAAGGGCAATTCGTGTGCCCTGGAGCCTCGCCTTCTCCTGGGGCATCTGAAGAGGAAGCCAATATTTGAAGGCTCGGAGATACTTTTTGAGTAGGACTCTTTCACTGTGAACACTTGCCCTCTTTTCCAGATTACTGTGTCTGTCTGTTGGGGTGGGCGGTGGGGACGACTGGGTTCTGAAATGATGCCAGGAGTGGTCTTTTCCATTCCTCTTCTGAACAACTGCAAAGTAAATAAGCTTCACCTTTTACCCAAAGACTTGTGTTTTCTCATTCACGACACGCCAATTAAACTGGTGGAACTTAATACATCTTTACATAAAAGCACATTCTAAGGATTTATTTTAAGCGTGAGATTATCATCATTATGATTTCCTTTCACCACCCATTTCTGGGGATACTTAACCCAGCTCTATGGGAGGGACCAGCAGATGTCACTGTAGCTCTGTTCATTCATCTTTTCTCTTGACGGGATTCTAGTTCCTATCCTTCTGGGCTCAGGCGATCACATTTCTTATTTAATCAAAGCATAATGCATCATAACATTTGTAATTCATGTTGTTGTTATTCTTTCATTGTGTGCAGAATTGGATACATATCTTTGCAAACAGAGATGCAAGCTAAAAAGTAGCCCAGACACCCCCAGTGAGGTGTGGAAATCAAGGGCCCTGCTGGAGAGCCATGATAAGACACAGGGACAAAAGAGCAGTGAAGGGCATCTGCACACTGACTCTTCATTCTGATGGACAATCTCGGTATTAAAGACAGACACATTCCCTCCATTCCTATGGAGAGCTTTCAGGGAGCGTCAGCCAGGGACCAGTGCTGGGTGTGATGGCAGATCCCTTGTCAGGATGGCAAGAGACTACTCAGTAGAAGAGGAGGGCAGGACTGTTAGGCCGTGGTGAGTCTGGAGGGATGATGTCTCAGGGGTAAAACATTCTCTGCATTAAAAAAAAAAAAAATCATCGCACTCTTGGATGAAAAGAAAGAGTCACGCGTTAACTTCAGGGTCTTGGTTCTGCAGAAGGTGTGATGTAGTTTCTGGGACGTTCAGTGTTTGAGGATGAGACGTTGGCCACTAAAAATAAAAGAGTGGGACCATCTGCTCACCTGTGCCCTCCATACTGACAGAAAGAAAGTCAATGTCAAATTGAAAAATCAAAAAGGGCTTGGCTTCTTTCTAGAAATATTCACATCAATTGTTTGAGGAACAGGAAACTTTGTCATGCTTATTTGTGGTAAGTTAGGCAAAGAACATGGATGAACAATTATATGTCATTCAATCACAGAAATCAGTCTTACACAAAGATCACCCAGGAGTGAATAAATGAAGGCCTACAGCTTATGAACAAAGCCATGCTAATGGAATGACCTATCTTTAACAGAAGCTATTATATCCCCTCTATGGCCCAAATCATTCAGCACCCCACCCAGAGTAAAAGATGGAATTTTATGGACTAGCAGCCTTTCTACATGGACACACTCAATGGCAAAGCTGTGTCTGGGATGAAGTCTTCATGTTCAGCCCCCCCACCAACTGGGACTCCCCACACATACACGTAGCTGTTGGAGTCTCCAATAATACACCCAGTCTTAGTTCTCCTCTACAATTTGCTACTTGGACTCAATTTTTATCCAAAAGTTCAAGGCCAAGTCATCTGTAGAAAATCAGATTCTCAATTAAGCATTTTTTTTTTTCAATTAAGCATTTTTACTTCCCTTTCTCTCCTTTTCTTCTGTCTTTATAGTAGCTGGTCTTTAAAATGGCTCCCAACTATTTGTTTTTCATATCTTTGTGTAATCCCCTCTTACTCTGTATGAAGATTGGTCTGTGTGCCCAATCGAATATGGTGGAAATGAGTAGGTGATAAAAGACATTGTGGCTTCCATCTTCCTTCCTCTTGTCTCACTCGGCCTGGGGGAAGTCAGCCGCCATGTTATGAAGACACTCAAGCAGCTTGTGAGACGCCCATATAGAGAGAACTGAAGCCTCTCTTGTCAGGAGGGTGAGTGAGCCACCTTGGAAGCGGCTCCTCCAGTCCCAATTAATCCTTCAGAAGACCACCCTGTTGGCAACTTCACGGGACACCCTGAGCTAAACCTTACATTTAGCTGACTTTCGCCCAACCTTCTGACCCACTGAAACTATGAGAGATTATAAATATTTTTTGTTGTTTTAGAGAACCAGGTGCATAGGATACAAACTTTAAGAAACTCACTCTGGAGGTCATGTAAGTACCTGTCATTAGCCACACCTTTGTCTTGGACCCATCATTTTAAGTCATTTCGTCTTAGAGAAATTTGTTACTAACCTACAGATAAATGATATATTCTTCTCCCATTCCCCCACCCCCCTTTTTTTTGGCTCCTTTGTGGAAATGCATTCTGTGATGTTCATTCTGGCCTCATAGACGTTCATCACTTATTTCTCTTTAGGCTTCCTGTTACCAGAAACTGTGCTATAACTAACCTCTTAGAGATACTTCTTTTTGATTTAGAGTCCAATATTGTAGTCCTTTATGCCATTCAATTAATTTAGAAAACAAAAGAGCCACAACGATCATGCATTCACTGTGTTTCGAGGATTGATACATGATAATGGCATCTTTATCAGATGCTATCATATCAAGATGATATTAAAACCTCTCTCTTACCACAGTTTGTAATAATAGAGAACATTTTTCATGATGTGAAGCAGTGGGTTTGTGGTTTAGAACACAGCCTGGAGTCATGGGTGCTGGGGCGGCGGGGGGAATGAAGTAATAGCTAAGGTTAATGTAGGTCAAGAAGAACTAGAGGCTTTTCAGTAAAGACACGGTGACCAAAGACAAAGGCTTTAGTGAGAGGATGAAGGACAAATATCTACTTCAAAACTTTACAACAGCTAATTTTGAGCACTTCTTGAACAGAGACTGATAGATGCTGCTGACTGACTTGAAACTTTTCTGACCCCTTCCAGAGTGTATCAATGCACTCAACGATGCCAGCAACAATGAGGCACCTTTGCAACCCAATTTTTTTTCTAGCTTTAAAAGATTCATGGGAATACAGAATTTTAAATAAAATACAGGCTGTTTATTTTATTCTTTTGTCCCTTGGCAAGTTTGAATTTCTCTGTATTTTCTTGTTAAAGACTATACTTTCACAAACCAAATAGAGTTCAGTCATCCTTAACAAAATTTTTTTTTAATGTTTATTTATTTTTGAGAGAGACAGAGACAGAGACAGTGAACAGGAGAGGGACAGAGAGAGGGAGACACAGACTCCGAAGCAGGTTCCAGGCTCCGAGCTGTCAGCACAGAGCCTGATGCGGGGTCGAACCCACGAACCGTGAGATCATGACCTGAGCTGAAGTTGGACGCTTAACCGACTGAGCCACCCAGGTGCCCCATCAGGAGTCCTTTTAGATCCACTTACACCACCACTAAGGTGTTACAGAATATAGTTAAAACCTTATTCGTACCAATGATTACCTCGACCAGGTAGAGTATAAAAATGCTTCTAAGTTAAATTTTTCTCTGATGTGTTAAAAGTCTATGGAAGTAAAATTAAGAGGACCAGTATATAATGAATTTGATAATAATGATAAAACAACTACAACAATAAGAAAGTAGAGCAGGCAAAAGAGAAGGAAGAAGAAAAGAAGGAGAAAAAGGAGAGAAGGAAGAAGAAGGAGGAGGAGAAGGAGAAGAGGAGGAAGAAGAAGGTGAGGAAGACAAAGAAGAAGGACAATGACAAGGACACAGGACAAGGAGGGGAAGCAGCAGCAGCAGCAGCAGCAGCAGCTAACATCTCTTCAGCACGAACCATCCAAACACTGTTCTAAGTGCTCTTTATGCATATTAACTTATTTGTCACAAAAAATCTAGTAAAAAATCCTATTGTTAGGAACACAATACAAGAGAGACTGAGATACATAAATTGAGTAATCAGAGATCGTAAGTGGCACATTCAGGAAGGTTACCAATGTTTGAGGCTATCAATAAGTTAGTCTCCTTAAATGTCTTGTTAATGTCCCTCAGGTCCTTGAGCATAGTTACTTCTAGAAGTGATGCCTTACTCAGTACAACTTAAGGGCCCATAAGAACTCTACGCATAAAGACCTGTATGGGCAGAAGAAAAGGAGCCCAGGATAAAAATATGTTGACAATAACGTCAAGTAACCTAAGACGGGTTAGACAATTTGGTAATTATCATCCACGAAAACATTGGTTTGTTTTCATACATACTTTTTATGGAGAAAGGACGCAGTCAGTGATTTTTACACCTGTAGCTACTGCCATCAGTGACAGAGTATTTGCGGGTGACCAAGAGCATGAGGAGGAGGTCATTCCTTTAGCCTGAATGGCTAGGAACGTACCTGAATGGCTTCTTCAGTGTCAGTACTTTCCACGAAGAGAGTGGAAGCTCCTTGGAGGGAGGGAGCATCTAATCTCTGACACCAAACACAGTGTCTAGCATCCAAAAACCACTTAAATATAGTGAACTGGTATTTGAATTGGAAGAATGTTTATATACTCACAGCCAATGAACTACAATGGGTACAAGAAAAGCAATAGTCTTCTGGCCCCTAGACTTTGGTGCCAGAAATGCCTGAGTTCAAGTCCAGACTCTGCCACTTTCTGGCTATGCAGCTAGAGAGATTATTTTACTATTCTAAACCTCCCCTTTGTTACTTTTACAAAAACAGTAATTGCAATATGTGTTTCATGGAGATACTGAAGATGCAATTATGAGGTTAAGAGTTGAGACTATAACTTAGAAACAGATGGTTTGGGTTTGAATTCTTTGTTAGCCTCTTACTTAGATATATAACCCTAGGTGAATTGTTTAACCTAGCTGTGCCTCAATTTTCTCATCTGTACAATGTGATAATAACAGTACTTACCTCACAGGGTTTTTGTGAGGAGTAAGGTGTTAATACATATAAAATGCTTACAACAATGTTTGGTAAAAAATAAGTTCACTGCCATAGTTAGGTCACAGAATGCTTTTAAAGCTCATGGAACAGTGGCTGGCACACTAGAAATGCTCAGTAAATGGTTGTTATTGTGTATTTTACAGGTAATTGTCAATATCAGGTGGAAGGAAATCATGTGAAATGTGAAGGAACTGTAAACTGCTACATTGTTTTAACTTTAGTAATGCTATTGTCTATTTTCTGTGAGTGACACTCTAAATTAAACCGTTTGCTCATTAAGTGGCTGTTTCCTGGGGCTTTTGATTCTCTTTTAGCATCCAATAGCTTTTCTGGCTAATGTCACATGTTGATTTGTTAGCAGTGATCATTTAGTGATGATCAGTGTTGAACCTTAGCCATGGTACAAATATCCTCTGTGTTTTATGGGCTATATATTTGGAACTTTAGCAATACTTATCTGGGGGACTCTTCCTTAAAGGCACACATTCTGATTTTATTGTGCCCATTTTTCTCAAATGCAATTTTTTCCTACAGAGCCAATGCTGGCAGAGGTATTACAGAATCAGAATGGCGGGAGACCTTTAGACCCCACCAAAGAGCCTGGGAGGCCAGAATTTTGTCTCTCCTTCTGCCTTTCATAGGCAGGAGCCATTTACCAGGTCCTTGTTCTCAAAGGACTAACTGGGCCAGCGCTTGTTCTCAAATGCAGACTCTCCTTTCTGTTCTCATTTTCTGTCGGAACGACTCACCCCCGGTTGCTTGTCAGGTGCAGGCTTTTGGCAACCTGGAGACAGGCTCAGTGGAAGCTCATGTTCCCGACCATGGCATAGCCATTGACAGGAAGGGCTGGCATGTATCACTTCTCCGCGGCCAACCAGGTGATTGCTTCCCCAAAGGTGGGAGCAGGTGCTTCTCCTATGTCTCCACTGTGCCTCTTTTTCTCCAGTCAGGCTGTTTGGTGGGTTGCCCTTTGGTACAATCCACTTAGACAGTGGCTGGCAGGCATGTCAGGCCACTCTGGGGCCCCTACGAGAGTTGGTCTTTGCATAGTGGAACAGATCGCCAATCATGCAGGTCTCTTGGCCTGCACAAATCTTTCCCTCAAGCTAGCCCACACTGACAGGATGTCCATCAGTAGAGACTTTAAAGAATACGTTAAAGAATGATGCTCAGAAATACAACTTCTTTGGGGAGGGGAAATATTTTAGCATTTGTTTATTTTTATTTATTTATTTATTTATTTATTTATTTATTTATTTATTTATTTATTTTTGAGGGAAAGAGAGAGAGAGCATGTGAGTGGGGAAGGGGCAGAGAGAGAGAGGGAGAGGGAGGGAGACAGAGGATCTGCAGCAGGTTCTGTGCCATGAGCAGAGAGTCTGATGTGGGGCTCAAACTCATGAACCATGACCTGAATCAAAATCAAGAGTTGGCTGTTTAACTGATGGAGCCACCCAGGTGCCCCTGGGAGGGGAAATATTTTAAGAGTCATTGCCAATCATGTGAATTACATGTGAATTAACTTATCAGGGCTATCAACGTGGCCCTGGACCAGACTGCTGGGATTTGGCCCTTCCTACTTATGTATCCACCCAGGAAATGGTTGAGGAGAGACACGCTCCAGGAAGTACAGTGGTCTCACGTTGAGGTATCATCATTCCACAGATACTCAGAGAGCAAATTTCCTCTGAGACCACAGACAGGGTCCCGTCTCCTATCTTCTTCAATGAGAGACATCGTGGAAGAGGAAACACATGTTTGCCTTGTGCCGACTGGGGTCAGAGGAGAGGGTTTATTTGATGAGTTTACCCTCAAGAAGATAAAAACAGGAAGGGTTTGGGATCCATAGCTTGTAAGAGGCTTATAAAGTTCTGACACTTGTGTGATGTCCCCACATGGGCATGCTTTGATCACCCTGACAGTTTGTATGGAGTGATTTTTAGAAGAGCTTTTAAAATGAAGGGGGCCTTGCACTTGTGTTCAGATCTGCAAGGAAGCAGGCTGGTTTCTGGGAAGCCTTCTCCTACACTGCCACTTGGCTGTGTGGTGTGTAGCTCTAAGGGGCAAAGCATGGCGGCCCAAACAGATTAAAGCAGAAGGCTTGTAGAGAGGGGTAGAGGCCCATGTTCCATTGGAAGAAAGGTGAGTAGAGGGCAGGCCCTGCCCACAGGGTGTCTGGCATCCCTACTGTCTCTTGTTCCTTCCTTCTCCTCTGTGTTAGTTCCGAATAACACACTATCCCAAGGACCAAGCTATCTTAGCTGTCTGAGAGGCAACGTTGCCCTTCTCTTCAGGGAAATTCAGTTGACATAAAAGAACTATATAAACACACACACACACACACACACATTTGTTTGTTAAAAATACACATCACAGACTTCAGCCATTCTTTCCCAGGTATAATTGCAATTTCAAAGATTACCAGCTAAGAAGCAATGCTTCACTCCTAGGACTAGAACTGGCTGGAGACATTTCAGGCATCAGTAAAAGGCCTCAGGGAAACAATTTTATCTGCAGAGGGATTGCAAAGGAAGAAGGAGAATGATGAGTTGATTTGGTGAATCCATTCTCCAGAAGTCAAAACTCCGGCCAATACAAAGCTGTTGTGTTGAGTTTATCCCCAATGCCAACTGATGTGTGTTGTTACAGTGACCTTCTTAGGACCCTTCAAATAGTACCACAGAGGCTTGTTTCTCTTTTATCTGTAAGGCCAGCCTTGTGTGAAGCCGGGCTGACCATGAAAAACTAAACATCCTTGTCAGATAGTAAATTCCGCTAAAGTGGGAAATATACCCATCCTTGAGCATAAATTCTGAATGTTTAGTTCAGAACTCTGTACCTCACGGTCACTTAATAAATATTTGCTGACTTGTTGACACATGGCTCAGAAAAGATACGTCCGTGAAAATAAGCATGCACAGCATTTATCTGTGAGACCTTGGGCCAATTCTCTAGGCTGTTGGATGACTGTTTCCTCATCTGTAAAACACCACAGTGATAACATTTATTGGGTGCTAACCCTGTACCAGGCATTGAGCTAAGCACTTTACCATCATGATCTCACTGAGTCCTTGAAACAGAACTACAGAGTAGGAGCTATTATAATTTTACAGATGAGAAAACTGGCAAAAAGAAGCCTCCGGTTTCTGAGTGGGTAAGGGGCAGAGTGACAACTTGAACATGGTGGTCTGGTTCCAGAGGCCACCGTTTACTCACCACCCGTAATGAAAAATAATGAAGATGCCCGTCACTAATTCATTTATGCACTTACCCAACATATCTCTGGGGAGCGTCTTCTGCTCTAGGCCCCTAGAACAGTGGCGTGACTTCAGTGGGAGAGGGAGAGCAGAAGCTATCACATTAGGAATGTCTGTGAACCACGTGACAGGGAGAGGTGATTCTGCTGTGCCTCCTTGGGCCTTGACCATCCTTAGGAATCTGTGGTTGAAAGGGCTCTGCGTTCTCAGCTTCCATTAGAGTTTTGATTCTTTCCCAATTCCATGCAGGCCACCTCCCTGTGCACAATGCCTCCTCTTGGGTGGGGAACACAGATGCCCTTGAGGGGCGAATTGGAGAGGTCTTGGCTCTTCCTATAATAAAACTTCATTTCCTGTAATGCCTGCAGCCCATTTCTGTGAAACCAGGGCACGAGTAACTAACTGGAGGAATGATGATTTGAGATTTAAAAAATTACTTTTGGTGGAACTCCCTGATGGTTTCCTTCATTATTTAAAATTAACTTTTTCTTTTTTTTTTTTTTTTTCTTCAGATGAGCAATTGAAATGGGGACTGTGGCAATTAAATGTTTGGCTACTGCCACTTATGAAGGTCTATGTTTTTCATTACTGTGTCTCCTTTTTATTCTCTGATAGGAGATATCCTGAAATGAGGTTAAAGTGTCTTGTATGCCCACACTTTCTGCTACATTTTTATTGCCAATGATAACGCTCTCACTGAGGCCCCCGTCACCTCGTGGGCATGGCAATAGCTTCCCAACTTGTCTCTCCTCCTCTGATCCCCCTGGGCTTTCTGTTCCCTACCACCAAATTAATCTTTCTGAAATACTGCTCACATCATGTCATTGCTCTGCTCATGAAACTGGGTGGCTCCTGTCCACCTCGTGAAGAATCTCCAGTACGTTCAGCCGGCTCTCTCAGGCCCCACTCTCAGGCCGCAGGTGTCCCTCTTTCCCCCTTCATTCCCCAGTGAGAACTCGGGTCCCCCATGAAGCAGCTCCTTGTACGGTCCTCCCTCCGCCCTGCTCTTTACCTGGTGTTCTCCACTCTGCCTCTCTCGCTCCTCCCATTCAACCCATTGTCAAAGGCTCTCTTCAACCACGTAGATTTCTCTGGCCATACTTGCCTTGTTCAGCAATCTCTCCTCCCTGCTGCTAGATTTTCTGTCGTCCCTATTACCCGGAGACATTTCCCCCCAACTTGTGAGGATTGAGCAAATGCTAGGTGAGTTACGGCTCATGCTTGGAGTTACGGCTCAAATGCTTGGAGTTACGGCTCCAAAACTCGACTCTACCATTCTCCCTATTTATTGCCCTTCGATAGAATTGATGGTGCTTGATATAGGATAATGAACAGCTTCAGGGATGGGTTTGAGTCAGACATACTCATGGTCAACATTGTTAGTTGCCCTTCCAATGTCTCCCTTCTTCCTTATCAATGAGATCTCTATTTTATTCAGCATAGTTCTGTGTCCTGCTATAGTGGTTTAATCTTAAATATAAGCAAATCAGGACACACATTGCTCAGCTTCCATTACAGCCAGCACAATGTTAGAAGAGCCAGCTCAGTGATATTGAACGTTTCACTTGTTCTTGCCTTAAATACGGTTTCGATGTAGAAGACCCACATCAACCACATTGCAATCATGGGACAACAAACTCAAGAATGAAAATTCAACATACTGAATATAGTATAGTAAACAGAAGGAAAAGAAGAACCTGGGAGCTTTGTGTCTTTGTTGAATCAATCTGTCTACATGCAACTACTTCACAACCTCCTGTATATGATATAATCAAATGTTTTTATTACTGAAGCCACCATTAATTGGATAATCTATTATTTGCATCTGAAATCACTCCTGACTTGTTCAACATTGCACAAGTTTAATCAAATGCTTTGAACCAGTATAGGAGCAGATATCATGGTGTCTTATAAAAAAAGGAAATTTGGGGGCATCTGGATGGCTCAGTTGTTGAGTGTCCAACTCTTGATTTTGGTGCAGATCATGATTCCAGGGTCATGAGACTGAGCTCCACATCAGGCTCTGTACAGAGCATGGATCCTGGTTGGGATTCTCTCCTGTCTCTCTCTTTCTCTTTCCCTCTGCCCTTCTCCCCCACTCATTCTCTCCATTCTCTCTCTCTCTCAAATATATTAAAAATAAATAAATAAAAGTAAATCTGCAGGAAACTAGTGTCATGTGCATATGCATCTAGCTGTATTGATTTACAAAAGAAATACATTTTTTCAGTGACAAACTTTAACGTGTTAATTCATAGCTGTAACAATCAGCTAAATAATACCACATTTGAGGAAGGAAAATCAAAGGAAATAGTAGAAAGAGTATATTAAGGGGCACCTGGGTGGCTCAGTTGGTGAAGCGTCCGACTTCGGCTCAGGTCATGATCTCACGGTTTGTGGGTTCGAGCTCCACGTCGGGCTCTGTGCTGACAGCTAGCTCAGAACCTGTTTCAGATTTTGTATCTCCCTCTCTCTCTCTGACCCTCCCCTGCTCACGCTCTCTCTCTCTCTCAGAAATAAATAAAACATTAAAAAAATAGAAAGAGTGCATTAAACCCACTAACAGGGAACAAATATACTTTGGCTCACTTTTTAAAATAATCAAAAATTTAGCTATGAATAAAGTCCCTCTAATATTTATCTCCATTGGTTTCTCTTCACATTTCAATGAGAAAGTTTCTTCCAAAGCAGCATTCCTGGCCTTCTTTCCTCTTTATTCATACCTTTCCATGAAAATAGTGAGTGACTCTATAAGTAAGTCTGGGAGAAGATTCCGGGTGTACTCCAGCCAGCCTCTCCCTGGCTTTTTAGTCCCTGATGGAACAGCCTGACCTCTGGATGTAAATACCTCTGTTAATCCATGCAGTAAGCCTCATGGGTCTTGATCTGCCCCTGCATAGGTGATGCCAGCAGTTTGAACGGACAAGTTCAAATCCAAGGGGATATATTAGGAAACTCAATTGTGGTCATTAGTCGAACATACCTCTCCAGTTCAGATTTATTAGTAATTAAGTTGATATTTTGATATCCATCAGTCTCTCTCTTGTGTCTACTTCTCAAATGGCTTCAAATATAGGAAGGGAAAAGAATGGATTGTGAATTGGTGACCTGGAATGCTGACTTAGAGTCCTCAGTGTGGAATTCTTCTTGGATGTTTCTTATTTGAGCGTCAGAAAGTCCAATCTTGTCATGTGGGGAATAATGACAATATTTGATCTGATTAGTCATTTACTTATTAATTTATTCAGTGAATAGTTATTGAGTATAATATATGCTATAAATGTACTGAATATACAGTAGTCAGCAAAAATAAGCATGACTCATATAATAAAAAATCAGATACAAATTTGGATTATTCTGAGTGCTGCTAAAGAGAGGGACAGAAGGTCACCTTCCATAAAACTGATAAGAAGGGGATTTGATTTAACTGCAGAGGTCATCAAAGGAAGTCTCTGAGGAAGCAGTACTTAATCAGAGGAATGAATTGGCATTAACTAGTTGAAGGGGAAAAGAAAGAACATTCTGGGCACATGCAAAGGTCCTGTGACAGGTTGGAACATAGCAAGTACAAGGGAATTAAGAATCCAGAGCAGGTTGAGGAGAAGGAAATAAAGTGATATTTTACATGAGGTTAGCAAGGGTAGAGGTAGGTAGGGGCCAACTTATGCAGAACTTCGAAAGCCACATTAAGTAGGGAGTTCAGTCTTTACCTTAAGAATGATGTTTTGGGGTGCCTGGGTGGCTTAGTTGGCTGGGTGTCCGACTTCGGCTCAAGTCATAATCTCACAGTTCATGAGTTTGAGCCCCGTGTCGGGCTCTGTGCTGACAGCTCAGAGCCTGGGGCCTGCTTCGGATTCTGTGTCCCCCTCCCTCTCTGCCCCTTGCCTACTCATACTCTGTCTCTCTCTCTCTCTCTGTGTGTCTCAAAAATAAATAAAGATTTAAAAATATATGTAAAAAAAAGAATGATGTTCTAACTCCCTAGGCCCTTGAGACCGCTGAAATCCCTGCCCTGCTTCTCGGTCTCTCCGCTGGGCTCAGACCTGACAGTGCATGAGAATCAACAAGAGAGCTTGTTACAGAAGATTTCTGAGTCTTACCTCAGAGTTTCAGGCTCAGCAGATCTGGGGTGGAGACTGATTATCTGTACTTCCAACAAGTTCCCTTGTGCCAGTGGCTCCTTAGTGCCCACAGTTTGAGAACCAGTGTTCTAGGGGAAAGGCTTCTACGTGGGCTTCCTTCCTCCCCGGAATGTTGGCAGATGATTCCTCCCTGCCTTGGTAACTCCTCGCCATCCTTAAACTGATGTTGCTTTCCATGTGTTTCGTGCGGCTGGACACATGGCTGTCCCGAACCACCCACTGTGTTGTTGCCAGAAGAAAAACTTCCCAACGGACACTCGATGGCTAATACTTACCGAGAAAGTATTGTGTGTCACACTGGTTGGCAAGGCTGTTGACTGTACAACTCTAGGGGGCATCATTCACATCATGTTTTTTACTTCACACACTTTCCATCATTCTTACTTGCAGATGAACAGATTGACACGTTGAACAAATCACTTTCCACAGGTCACAGGGTTTGTCGGCGGCGAAGACTATTTCTTGACGCGTGGGAAACAAAGTGCATCAAACCTTTGACTTCCCACTTTGCTTATCTGTAAAATGGACACAATGGTATTCATTCACTGTGTCAGAGCTGGATAGATAGAGTGAATTAATGGAGCAGCAGGTTGAAACTCTTGAGAGTTTGGGGGATAAGAGAATTAACTTTCATTATCACGATTCTGTTCAAGAATGTGATTTTATTACGAAGGTATAAACACCCCCAGTTGTTAAGCAAGCAAATGAAGACAACCAACGAAGCAGAGCGAAGGCCAAGGCAGGTGTTTCAAATAGCACTACAGAGTGATGGTAAGAGGCAGCCACTTTTCAAATGGCACCCTGCTTTAAAAAGCAACAGCCTCACCCACGGAGGCATGCAAGACCAAGTTTCCCTTCCCGTTTTCCTCTCTCCCTTAAGGACAGCAGGTGTTCAATTCATTCCTTCTTTCTTGTCTTCTCCTTCCTCAGTGACTAACTACAAAGTGCCAATTTAAAAAGCAAGGATTTGGAAAGCACCTAGATCCTTCAGGCTTTGTTATTGCAACAGAGCACGATTTGCTTGGAGATCATGGGTTCAAATCTAGGCTGGGTCAGTAGGGACCACACATCTAATGACTGTCCATCTGTTGGCTATTTCATGGTTCATGTAAGATGAATTGATGGCCTCAGCTCACCCACCAGGACACATCAGGACGGGCACCGCCAGACACTGGTTGGCATTTGGCACAGAGGCCATGACCGCAATTGGAAGCTGGCGCCCTCTGAAGTTACGTGCTAGGGAACGTGCACATGGGGCAAGGGAGAAAGGGCATGAGCTGCTCGGGGAAGAGAGAAATAATCAGGTCTTATCCTTCCACCTTCTTGATTACAACGAAGATGCTTCTTTTCACACCCAGGGAAGGAGTTAAATTCCTGGTTTGTCAAAACCTCTGTCCAGCAGAGGAGAGCGGACAATCGCCGGCAGCGAACAGTGCAGGGGATGTTGTACAGAGAACGCTGGTCTTGTCCCCTTAGCTAAAAAGAGGAGCCAGACCGGAGAACACACAGGAAGGGAATAAAACAGGGAAGAATGGGGGGAACCCCTAGAAAAGTAGAGACCTTCATTTCTTCTCTGCACAGATACACAATCACGTGAGCCTTGGAGGGCCAAAGAAGCAAGCAGTAGAGTGTCCCATTCTTCTTTTTGGCCTGATTGTCTCCCAGCTGGATCCATGCTCTCTGCAGGAAGGCCAGGCCTCCATCTCCTGCTCTTGTTATCTGCCATGAGGTCAATGTCAAGGACCAGTATGGACACTGAAGCTCCCACCAGGGGCACTATTGAGTGCCATCTCTGGGTCTAGACACTCTCAGACTAGGTCTGGCTCAGGAAACACACCAAAAGAGGGCAGCTGAGTTTTAAGTTCCACTTTTTGTGTTCATTTACTACATTGTCCATATTAGCAAAGTCCTTGCCTGAATCCAAGGGCAGTGTCCTAATTGCAAAGTCCTTTCCTGACTTGTCTGAGCCCATAGATCTTTATCACACCATCAATAGAATCGAATATGATGGGATCCAAGTTTTAGTGGGTCAACAGATGAACAAAGTTGAGGAGGTAGTAGTGAAGAACGTGGACTCTTCTGTCCAGAGAAAGATGAGGTCATGGGGGACGAGGAGGAGTTTGCCGGGAGGTTTGTTAGAGTGAGGGAGGAATCATGCATGTATTTTCAGTCTGAGAGATGGCGAAGAGGGAGAATAAAAATGCACGAGGCAGAAGGGGAAATAAGTTTTAACCAGGTGTCAAAGGTGGGTAGAAAGGAAAGGAATCGGCTGCATAGGAGGAGAAGGAATTCCTGAAGATGGAGGTTGAGGGAGGAAAGGCCGCTATCATAGATACACTTCAGATATGGATGGGGAAGCCCTGGGCTCTTCATCAACGACATGCTCTAGTTTCTTTGCACAGTACTGAGAGGTGGCTGGGAACCAGAGGGAGGTGCCAAAGATGTGGCAAAAAGGAAAGGAGGCCACAGGGGGACAGATGTGGAGGGCTGCTGGTCGGGCTGGGCTCAGATGATTTGCACCCTCTATCTGTATATTACTATCATTTTTAAAGCCATCCACCCTGGCTTGGCTTTCAGTCACACAGTGGCATCACTGCTCTTTGTTTCATAAAGAAGTTTGACATGAGCATTGGAGAGAAAGCAGACATTAGAGAACTCTGCCCCATATACACATGGAATGGGAGAAAAAATACCAAATGAGGTTGTTGAGACGTTTTCAAAGAACTTTACCAAACAACAACAACAACAACAACAACAACAACAACAACAAACTTTTCTCTGATGTAAGGCAAACAGCATGGAAAATAATAATATGGCATTCAAGCTCCACTCTCTCTGTTGGGGGTGATGCTTGAAGAACAAGAAAAGTGTGTTCTGTGGTTAATCATATTTTAATTGGTCACAATGTGAGGCAAAAGTTCAGAACTAAATGCTGGAAATCTCTCCTCTCTGGAACATTCAATTAAAATCTGTGGGGGAAAAAGCCTCAAAATGACAGCCAGAGAATAACAACAACAGCAGCCGAAGGCAGGAGGGGGGCGCGGGGTCTGGGGTTGTTCTCTCGTCACTTCCAGCGAAGATTCAGCCCATGCCCCCTGCAAGGGGGCTTTGCTCTGAGAGCAAGGATGCGGACAGAATCCATCTTTGACATCGGAACCCCCGCTTTTCCAGGCTCTTTCCTAGCCTTTGCAGTTCCTCCTTCCAACCCTTAGGAATATCCGGTATTCTCTCTCATGCCTTTGCTCAAAAAGGATTTGAAATGCGTTCACACTAAGGTAAAAATAACTGAAGATAGAAAAGATCAGTTACTTACCTCAGGAGTATTAGCACTTTAATAAGGCAGGTCTTAGGTAAAATAAATGTTACTGAACTCTGAAATAGCATCACATGGATAGAAGCCTATGCTGCTTATTTATAGAAGGCATTTTGAGACCATCCCACATTCCATACTCCTGCCAGCAAGAGGCCTACATGGGATAACTTCTAGAATTACTCGAGTCCTAGAGGGATCTTGGAAATTTTAACATGTTGTATTGATTAAGATGATGGCAAAATCACCATAATAAAAACTAGAGGTTATTTTGGACAAAATGTTGTATGAACTCGTTAGCATTTAATGTTCCACTTGGCAATTTCTTCTTTTCCTCGAAGGACAAAATACATGCCTTACAGGTGGGATTCAGGTGCGGATAGGTGCATGAGAGCATGCACAAGGGCGTCCCCAATCACTGTGCAGCACGTCTCCACCGGATGCCCCTTGCGCCTGGGAACTTACTCAGCCCTCAAAGCCACCTGCGCGAACAAGGTTCTGCTATCTCAACATTACAAAAAAAAAAAAAAAAAGGGAGGGAGAGAAGACCTACAGAACTTGAGTGAGTCACCCAAGCACATGGAGCCTGCAGGTGGTAGAGCTGGGATCTGGACCCACGGGTCCCACAGGGGGCTCTAACTGAAGAGGCAGTTGCTTTGGAACCAGGTGTTGAAGAATGAGTTCTCCAGGTTGGAATGGGGCAGGTACGGTCTGGTCAGTCTTCCACCTGCATGATGCGACATCGTCGGAATCGGGGAATGCGGTAGCTCAGCAAGTGGGCGGCATGGGATGAACACAGGGGTGACCCTACATCCCAGCCCATGGCAGTCTGGGTTTTCATCAGTTTTCCCAGCATAACTGAAAATGGCACTTGCTTTTACCCTCAGAAGAGTCTGGGCTTGGCTGGTGCTACTTGGTGCCCTCACCTGTGGGGGGCTGCTCATGCAGAACCTTGAATGGCAAGCTGCAGAGGTTGGGTTTTATTTTTGCAGAGTGAAAAAAAAAACCTGTTTGATGTCCAGAATTGTTTGGGTGAAGGATAGGAGTAGCAGAACGGAGACCCATCTTTATGGTAATGAAAGACCTACTTGGTAGGATTGTTGAGAAAATGAAATTAAGTGGGTTGAAAACAGCAAGAGATGTATCAAATGCTCAGTACGTGGTAGGTCTGCTTATCCCTCATTTTCCCCACCTTTTTCTTTTTCTCCTCTTCCTCTTCCCCCTCCTCATTCCACCTCCCGTGGTCATCATACTCCTAATTCTTCTTCTCCTTGTGTTACTAGGATCCCTAACCTGCCCCACTTTGTCCTCTTCAAATATTCTCTCGCATCCTCTGCTGCCTGGCTTCCTTCCTTCATCAATAAGCAGGGTCTGTGAACTTTCAGATGGGCAGGTCCAGGGTAAGGGTAGTGAACTCAGCCGAAGAAATAGTCTGGAGGTGGGGAGGCAACCTGAGGTGCAAAAGTTTCACTAGACCATGAGTTTTGAATTTTAAAAGCTCAGCGCACTCAGCTGAAGGCTGTTCCATTGGATACTCATTCAACCTCATCCTGGCACTAGGAGGGGAAAAAAACCCCCAGCAACAACTGAAAGCCCACATTTTAATGCTCACAGCTGGGAATCTGGTCAGGGTCATGTTACCAATATAAACAGCACAAAGCCGGCAGTCTAATACTAATATCTAATAGATCGAGTATCACACATCAGCATCACACATCAAACACAGCCCGCTTTTGAAGCAGATATCAAATAATGTTTCCACTCTTGATTATGTTCCCTTTGTTCTAGGGCAGTAAAAAAGAAATGAGCGAGGAGTCCCTGGTCACATTATTTGGGGAGCTGGTAACAGCAGGCCAAACAGTGATTAAGGGAAGGGACAGAAAAATGTTATTTATTAAGTACCGTCAGTGCACCAGTGACACGGTATAACATTACATTAACCCTGCCAACGGCGTGGCGCGAGTAGGGGCTCTGATGCCCATTTTACAGGTGGGGAAGCTGTGCCCAGAGATGAAATAGTTGCTTATGGCTTCATCTCCCGTTGGTAGGAGGGACAGAGGCACCATGAATTAAAAATGTTGAGCGAGGAGCAGGGAAGCCAGACACGAGTGGCTAAGGCTGAAAACCTGGAGGAAGTCAGATCCTGAGCAAAGTAAATAAGCAAATGATAAGAGTATGATGGAGATTGGGAAGTACCCTGGAGAAAAATAAAACAGGAAATGTTGGGAGGGACACCTGTGTGGCTCAGTCAGGTAAGTGTCAGACTTCGACTCAGGTTATACTTTCACAGTTCATGATTTCACGCCTCACGTCGGGCTCTGTGCTGACAGCTCAGAGCCTGGAGCCTGCTTCGGAGTCTGTGTCTCCCTCGCTCTCTGATCCTCCCCCAGTCATGTGCTCACACACACTCTCTCTCTCTCTCTCAAAAATAAATAAACGTTAAGAAAAAAAAACAAAAAAAGAAAGAAAGGAATTCCTTTAAGCTCTTATCAGTAGATCTATAAGCCCTCCTGAATTCTGTCCGTCTCGCCTCTTTGCCCCCTGTGAAGTCAAGGGAAGTACACCCCCTGCCTAGGAAAGTCCCCCACTGAGCTCTGAATCCCAACTCCTCTTACTTCTGACAAATCTTTTACCACCACTTCTCCTGGTTTGCAACCTATTTTCTTTCCTGAATTATTCCTATGTGCAAGTTCAAGCTTTTCCCCTGTTTCAAAACTCCCCCCTTTCATCTTTTCCTTCTTGCTTTGCAATAAACATCTCAGCATCTATGTCCATCTTGACCTGTCCAAGCTCATCTCCACCTCACTCCTTGACCCAACTGCCCTTGCAAAGTCACCAGTGACTTGCATTTTGCTAATTCAGTAGCAAGGAACCTCCTTGACCATTCCTTCCTTCCAGAAGAACATGCCTTCCTTGATGCTGCTTCCCTGATCATCTTCCTGCTTCTCTGCTTGCTTCTCAGTCCCCTCTGCCAGTTCATCTTCTCCCTCAGGAAATTAAACATTTTTTTAAGCTTCCCACTTCTTTCTGCTTCCATGGCCACTACTCCAGTCCAAAGCACTAACTTCTTCCATCTTGACTGAGCAATAGACTTCTGAATACTTTTGGCATCATGACCTTTCTTCAGCTGCTTGGCACTGCTGGGACCGTCCCCATGCCTGAACTCCTTTACTGGACTCCCCATTCACTTAGAATAAATACAGTCATAGTAGTGATCCTTATCATAGCCCAGAAGCCTCCGCACGTTCTCCATGGTATACCTTTCCTGTTTCATCTTCTACCTCTTTATCCCTCATTTTCTGCTCCTCACACACTGACTTTCTCTTTGTCTCTCAGATCCTCATGTTTTTCTTTGCAGCATCAAGACCTCCAGGTGAACTTGTCTTTTGGTCTGAATGTTCCTGTCCCATCTTTGCTAAACTCTTGTCTACCCTTCAGGAACAAAAATTCCTTAGGAAAGTTTCCCAAAACGTCAGAGAACTAGGTCAAATCTTTCTGTTACAGGCTCTCCTGGTACCTTTTACTTCTCCTTCATAATAGTTATCACAATCGACTGGGTAGTTCTGGGTCTAATCTCTCTCTCTGCTGCTTGTTTGTAAGTCCATGAAGACGTAGTCAAGTGTCTCTATTTCACCACTGTGCTCCCAGAATCTAGAACAGTACCTGGACTGTGTGGAATAAATGAATGAGAGAAAAAAGCCAACTTCAGTTTTCAAAACCATTATTCCCAAGGTAGACTTACAAATCTGTTGTGTAGAATGTCCGTATTCTTCTAAGGGTTAAACTTAGAGCCCCATCTTCCCTTAACCCCTTCATCATTTCAACGTCCTTTTCTCATTGAGCTCAGGACTCTGTTCAGATATTGACCATTGTTGCCACTTGTTTAAGTCCTCTTTTGAGTATTTCCTTCCCAAAGCCTCTCTGGTTCTCTTCTTCTCCATTTTAGCTATTGGTGTCATCATTTCCTTTACTTCTTTAAAGTCAAAAGTTAGAGGATTTAAAAAGGGCATTTAGAGTTCTTTATTTGATTTTAAAAGTATTATATGCTCATGGTAGAAATATGAAATGTATATTTATCAAAAAAACCAAGTATTTTAAAAATCAGCTATTTGTCTAACCATCAAATTTAGCTTTTTTGGCATATATTATTTCTACCTTTTTCTATGCATACATACATTATTTTGTTAAAAATTATTTAATGTTTATTTATTTTGAGAAAGAGACAGAGTGTGAGTGGGGGAAGGGCAGAGGGAGAAGGAGACACAGAATCTGAAGCAGGCTCCAGGCTCTGAACTGTCAGCACAGAGCCTAAGTCGATTTCATCTAATAGACCATGTGTGGTTTTCTCTGATTGTCTTAAAAATGTCTTTTTACAGTTAGCCTATTTGAATTAGAACCCAAAGTCTACACATTATTTATAAACACAGATTTTTAAAAGTTAGGAACATACTATGCAATCTGATTATAATCTGCTTTTTAAATTTAAGAATATGTTACACACATTTCCCATGTATTAAAGATTTTTCTTCAAATGTCTATACAATATTCCATACTTTTTATATCCACCATCTTATTATTGGACTTTTACATTATTTTCAATTATATCACCTATGAGTAAGGCTTTGAGACAGGTATGTCCATGAGATATGACTCATGAGAAGTAGAGAACCTGGGCTCAAGATGAATAAATAAATTTGTTACATTTTTGATATTGCCAAATTGCTGTATCCAGAAAGTATATAGCATTTATCTTTCCATTAACACTGTATTCCCTTCAGATGCTAGATATTATAATTGAACAGTTATCATTATCTTTACCCAAATCAATAGGCAGAAATAATATTTTGTGTTTTTTTAAATTTGCATACCTTAGTGTGGCTAAATATAGCTTCATATGTTCAATAGATGTTTAGATTTCTATGGAAATGTTCCTGTTTATATTCTTTGTCCATTTTTCTAATTTGTTCTATTTTAAAATATATTTTTTAATGTTTATTTAGTTTTGAGAGAGAGAGAATGCAAGAGGGAAAGGGGCAGAGAGAAATGGAGACACAGAATCTAAAGCAGGCTCCAGGCTTTGAGCTGTCAGCACAGACCTGGATGTAGGGCTCAAACTCAGAGCCATGATCATGACCTGAGCTGAAGTCAGGTGCCTAACCAACTGAGCCACCCAGTCACCCCTAATTTGTTCTATTTTACTATTGATTTGTATGGGTTTCTTTTTCTTTTCTTTGGTAAATTTTACTGAGGTTATACTATGAATGTTGCAAGTCCTGTGTTTTTGGAGATTGTTGTTTGCCCTTCAAAATTATGTTTTATTTTACCCTGTCATATGTATCCTTAATCGATCTTAATTTTTAATTTTCTTAATGTGTCAATTCCTTTTTCAGATCACAATGCTCTGACTCTAACCAAACTTATCAACTGCTCTTCCCCTCTGACTGGTTGTTTAAAAAAGCTCCATTCTCTTTTCTAGTCCATTGTGAAGGCTCCTACCTAATGAGTATTTCTCTAGCTACTCCTCCATTCATGACTTGACAATGGCTTTTTATTGCATAGCAAATAAAACCTAAACTCTTCAGCCCAGAATTTAGTGGCATCCACAGTTCGACTTAAACTTGTTCTGAACGTATTTCCAATTCATTTTGCACAGGAGCCATCCACGGCAGCCTGAATGATGGTCACACTCTCCCCATCAGACAACTCTTCTGACCATGTTTTTGCTTGCCCTCCTTTCAAAGCTCACTGCAGTCCAAGCCTTCAAGGTCTGTCTTCCAATCTGCTCTGCTCTGTGAAGTCTGCTGGGAGTTACCACAGCCCAAGCATCTTGTCTTTTCTTTCTTTCCAAATACTTAGAATTAGCTCCACATGTCTTTTAGCATCTCTTAGTTGTTCAACTATTTAACTTGGTTTTTCTCAAAAAGTGTGATTCCCTTTTTGAGAGTCGGTACTGTGTCATCTTATTTTGATTCTTCTAGGGTGGTTAGGCTTGCCCCAGGCCTGGACACTCGTTAGCAACAAATTCGGGTTGACTTCCCTCTACATGGGAGGAGAGCACTACCTTTCTGCCGAGAGCAGAGCAGGTACTTGGAATCATTTTTCCCGGCAGTAATAAAAAGGATTGTAGAACATCTATAATTTTTAGCCTGGCCTTCCTTTTGACTAATTTCACACAGGTAAACCATGAATAATTGGATTGTATCTTTATTCAACAAGAGTGGAATAGAATTTTCATTTGTACTCAAAGCTAACTGACTCACTGAAAGGAATTTAGTGATCTCAGTGGATGGACCCACTGGATGGAAAGGCAACCAACAGAAGGGGGGGGGCGTGTCCTTATCTTAGCCACGGGAGGGGAAAATATGAGATTCAATCTGTTTCTTTAAAAGCTGGATGATAAACTCAAGATGGCAGAAGTGGTATTTCCATTGTTAGGGGTAAAAAAGATGAACTCAACCCTCATGTGATACAAGTTAAACATACAGGTAAAAAATAGAATCCATTTGTTTATACTCACATCTGAGGAGAACATTGAAAGTCAAGGGTGTATGTCCAGTGGTTTTGCAAAGAAATGCCTCCTGGGGACCATGACAATCAATGTCATCCATGGAAAGTCACTGTCTTTGCTATGGTGAAGGACAAATCATCTCCCAGTTGGTTTGCCTTTCAAGATTCCATGATGAACTCTACTCCTGGAAACGTCTGAATCAAAACAGAATTTTAAGGAGTCTAACTCTAAATACAGACTTAAAGTAGGAGATAACTGCCCAGGTTGTATGGAGACTTTTTTCAAAGAAATTAGGAGACTGACATATTTTTTCAGAGTGCACATTGTTTCATTCACTGATGTGTCCTAGTACTTTAAAAAATGGCTGTCAGTTAGTAGGCACCCAATAAATGGTTTTTGAGTTTAGTTTAATTAAAGTATTCTTAAATTCTTGGTCCTGTGGTCGGTTGGGTACATGTAATATGCATATGAACGGAAAGAAATAAAAAGAAAAAGCATGTGCTTGCTCTCTGTGTTGTAATGTTCCAAATAATAACATATAATGATAACAATGGGGGCTTTCAATTTACAGAGTTCTTTTGCCATCCATCCACATGTCCACTTGATATTTATTGGGCACTGATTATGTAACAGGCACTGTGGTGGATATTGGCGATATGGATATGGTTCTGCCTATATGTATTTACAATCTAGGAAAAATAGGCGAATAAACTGACCATTACGGAACATGTGGTAATCAAAGGGCCTTAAGAAGGACAGCCAGGGGCACCTGGGTGGCTTCATCGGTTAAGTGTATGATTCTTGATCTCAGCTCAGGTCACCATCTCCCAGTTTATGGGATTGAGCCCTGCATCAGGTTCTGCGCTGACAGTACAGAGCCTACTTGGGATTCTCTCTCTTTCTCTCTGCCCCTCCCTGCTTGTACATGCATGCTCTCTTTCTCTCTCTCAAAATAAGTAAATAAATTTTTAAAAAAGACAGCCATGCCAGTCACAGGGGCTTGGGGATGGTCAAGCTTAGACTGGGGGAAAGAGGCCTTACTCAAGAGACTGGTCCAGAGGGAAAAAGAAAGAAGTGTGTCTGCTTTCCAGTCTAAAGAGATCGTCATCCCACTCTTCCTCAAGCGTCTGTCCCACCTGCTCCTGACAGGTGGTGAGACGGGGCTGGTCTGCCACGGGATAAGTGGATCCCAGATAAACTGTTGACACCCTTGCTGATATGGTGCTCCCAGCCCTGGGCAGGGGGGGCACCTGATGAGTGTCGTCCCTCATCTAAACAGTCTGTCACCACCTCTAAACCTGACAGCCATGGCCCTCAGGACCCTCCTACATGCTGCTGAGCAGTGCCACTGTCCCTGCCCAAGTCCCACCCCCTGGACTCTTGGGTCACCCTGCTGCTGTCACTTGTTGGAGTATATCATATGCTCCCTGCTGCAGTCTCCTGAGAAACCGCAAACAGGCCAGCGTCACAAGGGAGACTCCCGTCCTTGTCTCTGTTTCCAGAAGGATGGGGAGAATGATGTGCTGTGTTGAGCTCAGTTCCCTGAACTTGAGGGGCCCAGAGTTCTTTCCTGGGCTGGCCTCTCCTCAGGGGCCAGTTGAGGCTCTCTGGTTCTCTCTTCTGTCAGCTTCTGTCTGGAGGAACACCTCCCAGGTACTGTACGTGGGCCCAGCTGTTACTCTCTGTGGAATCAAGGGTGTGTAATCACAGAGGCCATTACTTAGTGAGTCCCAGCTATGCGCCAAGGATTGTGTAGTCCTGATCGTTAATGCTAACAACAACCCTGCAAAGTTATTACCAGTATATGGCGAGAAAACTGACAAAGAAATTTCATAATGTGCCCAGGGTCGTAGTAAAGTATGCACTTGGGATTCAAATCCTGGTGCCTCTCTCTTCGAAGCTATGGTCTTTCTAGAATGTCACGTGACTACCTATTCACCCCATTGTACTCCCAATACCTTATTTTCCAGGTAATCCTCCAGCAGAAAGCTTCCACCTTCTATACACCACCCACCTTCCTTAGTGAGTGGGTGGTGTATAGAAACTTTTCCTTGGCGGCAGGAAAATGTTTGTGCCTCCAAATTGTGTTCCACAGCCTCCGACCACAGTGCCTGCCACTCCAGGACACAGCAGCATGCTCCCTCACAGTCAGGAGCATGCAACGTCTCCACTCGCCTCCTGACTCTTAGAAGCAGTGGCAGATTATAGCTTTGTAATGCCTTTAAATCTTTGTGATTATTATTAAATGATTGTGACACACCAGCCACTGGGAATGCAAGGAGATAAACCCTGCCCTCCACTCCAGTGAGAGAGCCAGACTCAAGGTCAAATAATGGCAATGTAATATCAAAAATGCATCATTTGATCAAAAACGCCTGGGTGACTCGGTCAGTTAAGTGTCCGGGCTTCGGCTCAGGTCATGATCTCGTGGTTCATGGGTTCAGACCCCGCATTGGGCTCTGTGCTGAGAGCTCAGAGCCTGGAGCCTTCTTTGCATTCTGTGTCTCCCTCTCTCTCTGTCCCTCCCCCACTCATTCTCTGTCTCTCTCTGTCTCTCTCTCCCTCAAAAATAAATGAAACATTAAAAAATTTTAAAGCACCACTTGGATTATGTATAATGGATAGTGACAAGAGAGAAAAAAGACTGTCTCTGCTTAGTGAGTTTGGGAGAATTCACTAGGAAGGAGATGCTTAGGTAGGCCATGAGGTACGCATAGGAGTTTGGTGGACAACCTAAGGGCGGGACAAGACACTGGAGACTGAAGGAGTTAGAGTCAATCTCAGGGCCCTATCCTGGCTTGGCCAACATTACATGTACGTGCAAGGATAAGACACTTGGCCCTTCTAGATGTCAGTCACCCCTTTACAGGGAAGATACGCTGTGGAAGCTACCGACAGACCTTCAATAAATAAGATCTTTTCTGGATGAACATGTGATGCTATAGCAGGAAAACCTGGCTGAGTGTTTTTGTATCCTCAAAGGAGCATGAAGTGCCTTAGTCCTGATGTTCTCTGCAGTGGGAAGGGCATTCACCCTTTCAAGCTTCTGGGAGTCCGTTTAGTACATGAACTTCCTGGGCAGCAGAGCCGTTGAGTCACAGCTGGCAGCTGTCAAGAGTTTAGCACTTCTCCCCGAGACACCCTGGCACCCAGGCTGCCCAACGGCCAGCTAGGAGAGAAGGGGTGAATTGTCTTTACCTTTCTTCCTGTTACAGGGATTTGGTTACTGGTGAATGTGGGAAATATAGCATGCAGGTCAAAAGGAAGCCCAATTTAATGTTTTCAAGTAACATTTCTGTACCTAATTGCAAAAGTAACACAAAGTCATTGTAGGAAAGGTTGAAAAGGAGCTGGGAAGGAAAGAGTACTGGTCAGTCCTTTACTAAGAAACAATTATGTCAATATTCTGTTCTTCATGCAGGTGTGTTAGAAAAGTAGACGGAGAATAACGGTGTGCTCTACATACTGTTTGCAATCTGTCTTTTTCACTGAATAGCGGGATGAAACACTATGCCCTTAGTACTCTTCCAGTTATTATTTTTAATGGCTTCATAGTATTCTTTACATTTATATGCTCGTTCATGATTTATTTAACCAATCTTCTATCAGTGAGCATGGAGATTAGTTTTGGATTTTTCCTAACCGTAAACAACACTGTGAGGAACATCTTGTGGCTCTCTCTTTGTGCACATAAATGATCACTTGAATCCCGGGAACGGTGGTTATCATGCAGACTGTCCACAGAAATAAGCCTTCTGTGGACAGCCAGCTTTGTTTAGAAGGTGTTCCCTCCCCCGATGCACGTGCTTAGGATGCCTGACCAACCTAAGACCTCAGGCTGGGACGGTGCCATCAGACGAGGAGAAGGTGCTCGGCGATTTTTCCTGACACCAGGCTTCTGTGTGGTGCTTTGGAAAATTCAAAATAGCCCCCCACCCAGGCTGCATGTTTGGTCTAAAATATATTGTGAGTGGCTTCCAGAATTGGCTTTTGAGGGACAGAGCAAAGCAGTCCTCTGGGATGTGTACACTAGGGGAAAAGGGGCCTAGAAGGTGCTGTTGGAGATAGATTGTCAGCTGGACAGGCTCGGCTAGGGGACCTCATGGGTCCTTCCCATCTGTGACTCCAGTGGTTAGTGGAGCTGATTTTGGAGCGTGACCAGACTCAGGACACAAACATGTAACGACTAAAGCAGCCCATGGGGAGTTAAGGCACATCCTCCTTCTCCGTACTTTTGGCCTGAAATCCACCTCTGTTCTCTCTCATGTGTGGGGTAGGTTGCGTCCCTTCCATGGTCTGTCTCCTTGGCTGCCGGAAACTGTCGTCCCACAATAACTACAGAAGCATATTCTAGAGCCCACTCTGCCCAAGCGATAGAGCTCCCTGCTGGAGTCCTGCCAGGTCATCCACACCCCGCCACCACCACCTTGTATTAACTGGCTTTTTGTATAACTGGGGCACTTGGGAGGGGATCACGGTCTTCCTTCTTCTCATTGGAGGCTTGATAACCAGGTCCTTGGTTTTTTGGGCTTTGTCTGTTGGTTTGTTTTCACTTGGAATGAAAACTTGCTGCACTGAAGGCACATAAATGAGGGTATGTGATGGTGTTAAGGCTACAGTAGCAGTGCTATAGGCCTGGCCTGCATTTGGCCAAATCTCACTGAACACACACTCGTTACTAGAATGAGATACATTCATCTGCTTACCACTAAAATCCTTGAAGACAGGAATCATTATCTAACTTGTTTACAACTTCATCCTCAGGCACGTAGTGTGCCCTCCATAAATATTGAATGAATGAATGAATGAATGAATGAAGTATCCACCAGGGCCAGCTACTGTACTACATGCCAGGAAAACAACATGGTACCACAGGAAGGCCATTGGATTTGCAGGCATACAGTTCTGGGTTCCAGTCTACATTCTGCCCTCCATTTCCTCTTCTGAAAAATGGGACTCACGACGCCCACCTCTCCTGGAGGTTGCAGTGATTAAATCTGTTGGTCCAATGCCTCGCCCAGCACCAAGGCACAGCAGGTGCTGAGTGAGTCCTTATCGTCCTTCTCCTTCTGTGCATTCTGGACTGTGCTTCTCCCTGAGGACTGAGCCAGGCTGGGAAGACGCTGGAGAAGGGAGGGCTGGCTGTTTCTGCTCTGCTGTCGCTCCCTGGACCTGGTGGAGGAAGCTGGCTGTGCCTACACGAAGTCATCAATCTCTTTTCCGGCCCCACACCTGGAACTGGGACCTGGAAAGCATCCGCTCCAGCGGCAGCTGGTTCATCTTACAGCTACAGCCCCGACACACGGAGAATGTAGAAAAGAGAGGAGAAGGGGATTTTCATCCCTCTCTACAAAAAGAGTGAAGCCTCACTTGTATTATGTACACTGGCGCATTGGCTTGGCAACTGATATATTCCTTTTACAGCATTGCTTTGCATAAGACTGCGTGATTCCAACTTACGGTACACCTGAGCTTGATTATATGTAAAAGTCAAACGTGGAAGATGTCCATTGTCCACAGCAGACAGAAAGGATATGCAGCGGCATGGATCATGATTCTTTGTGCACTTACATTCCCCAAACTAATTGCTTATGTGCTTAAATAAAAGGCTCCACGTTGAGTACCAGTCATTAGCAAATGCAAGCTGATTACATTTCCAAAGAATGTCTGAACTTCCCAAGCCTTATATTTCACACCAGAAACCTAAGCTGAAATATTTTCATGTGGCAACACTTTTGATAGAGGCAAAATAATTTAAACAAATAATTAGCCTTGAGAATAAAAGTGTACACAAAAGCACAATTAATGAATTTACTAATTGTTCTTCCCTGCTGTGGACATTGCTCAAAGTTGAATTTTAAGCTATTATATAAATATAAACTACTGTACCAAGCCACAAAACTGGATGACTCACCATTAGTCATTAATGTTGCCTTAAAAACAAACTTGAGCTCTCAGAGAGAAAATGCAGTCACCTAGGCAAACATTAGTTTGAAAAGAAGCAAGCCGTAGATGAGAAACCGTTCCTTGAGTCTTTGGGAACACACACACACACACACACACACACACACACACGAGATTTGTGGTTTTTAATGCCCTATATAAATATCAGACAGGCAACATTTACCTTATTCGAAATTCTCCATTAGCTGAATAGGAATGAATTTGGTCGGTCCTGACCATGTGGTCAAATGAGTCCGCCGTCCCTCTCAATCCCACCCCTTGCTGAAATGGAATCAAAATTTGAGCTAAAGTGCCTTTTGTGTTTGATATTCTCTATATGTGATTGGGGGCAGCTTCCTCCTCCTCCCTGTTTTTCTTCTTTTCACATTCATCTTTTCCTCCTACTGTAATTCCCAGACAAATTATGTTTTCTAGATTTGCCTAGAAGGCTGCAAGCTCTACAAACTGTAAAACAGAAACTGTTCTCATGTTTTCCCAGTCTGGGAACAAAAGTGGGAGAAAGGAACAGAGGGATAGTCACGGGTTAGACAAACTCCTGGCAGAACTGGTGGGTGTTTCCCTAAACAAAACAACAACAAAAAGATCTTTCTATCCCTTAGGTAATTGTTTTTAAACACGGTTCCTAAAGATTGTTATTTCTAATTTTTATATTTTGTATTAAATAACACAACAGCAATCGCCCGCAAACAATGCGCTTTAAAGTAAGCCTACTTGTGAAAAGAATTGACAGTTTATATCTCTGATTTTGGCATCGTAAGGGACCGTATATGGATTGACATCAGTTCATTCAGTGGAACGTGCGACGCCCAACCCGAGGTGGGGTTTTCCTTCTTCTCATAAACGCTCAATAATGTGATTGATTGATCTATAATATCCTGGTCTGATCTCGATAGGGGCAACTCCAAAGAAGAAGAAGCTCTAGGATTCTGGAAAGGTTGGTGGTGATGGGGTGTTCTAGGGGTGAGAAAAGCAGGTGAATAGTTTAACAATGGAATTCAGGGGCTAAAACTTCCTTGGAGAAAGGGCTTTATGGTACTCCACTGGCTGGGAGGGCACAGCCCGCGGAGACGCAGGGAAGGGGCGGTGTGGGAGGAGTGGAGACAGAAGTACCTCTTCTCCCGCCAGCGCGCATGTCCACAGTGCCTAGCGTGTCGTGTTTCCAGCACGGTGGCCTGGTTCCGTGGTGAGCCCAGGGCAGGAAGGGGGGCAGCGTGGTGCTGTCTTCTTAGGGGCTCCATGCAGAGCCCTCCCCACCAACAATAGGTTTACATTGTCAAAGTCCGTCCACTTCCGCGGCCGACCCCACCCCCCACTGCGCGCCTCGGGGAGGAGCCCGCAGGGGAAGAGAGGCTCCGAAGAGGGGGCCTCTTGCCGCTCAGGTCGTCTTTACCGGTGGTGGCGTCGACGAGGTCGTGATCCCTTCAATTTTGCTCGTCCAGACAGCACATTTCTGGTGATTTGGGTAATTTCAGCAGAAAAGAGGGCCGTACCTATGTGCGTGGGCGGAGGCAGAAAGGGGAGGGAGAGGAGTGGGGGAGGGGATCCGACTTTGAGGGGACAAAAGACACAGAATAAAGATGGGAGAAGCAGGCAAGCCAAGGCATTTTTCCATCTTTACATTTTGCTCAGGGCCATCCGAGTTCACCAGTGCAAGCCTCGCTCCCCTGAGATCTACTGGAGAGAAATTTCTACAGGCAGAAAAATCTAAGCAAGGAGAGCTCTTCGTCCAGCGCAGCCGAGGAATGTACCTCCCGCAGATGTGCCCAGTGGGAATAAAATGTCCTCGGGGCTCAGCTGGGACAGTCAGCCGCAAAGCGCGTGCAGGGGCTGTGTTTGCCTTTATGAGATGACTCTTTACCACTGAGTTCTGTACTCAGGACCCCAGAGGAATGACTGCGGGCCTAGGCACCCGGTGGGCTGCCTGCACTTGGACCCTGGTCCAGCCATCTCCCACCTATGTGACCTTGGGATGGAGAGTTTGTCCTCTCTGTATCTCAGTTTCCTCCTTTGTAAAGTGGGGATGGTAAAAGGACCTACCTTATAGACCTGCTATAAAGATTAAAGGAGATAATCAATAGAAAGCACTAGAACAGTGTCTGGTACCAAGCATCATAAACGGTAGCTAAAATTTCAATTGCTCTTCTCTCCAAAGAATGCAGAACTCACCCCTGTATCCAAGAGAAGAACGAATCAGAACTACTTTGAGGTGGTTGTGTTTTTTTTTTCCCCTGGAATGGTTTCCAGAATGATTTGGCTTCTGGAGAGGGAATTATAAGGCAGCTGAACTTCTCTGGTTCTGTCTTCAACTCATTATCGTGCAGGAGTAACACAGGTTAATCGCATAGCTAATTAAGAGATAACATTAATGGAATCTGAGTTGGTGCCCTGATAAAGCCGAGCCCTGGCAGATAAACGCTGAGGCGGAGCCAAGCCATTTATTTGAGGAGCAGCAGGGTTGCTATCAGGGCACAAACTCCGGTTCCATTAAAGTTATTGATATTACACCCCGATCTAAAACTGTAAGAAAATGCAATGCCTCTTTTTGTTCTGTTTCTTTCTTCTGAGGCAGCCCAGCACTGGCAGTACTGCTGGCACCAATGCAGCGGGAGCTGGGTAATATGAACCCCTGTAATTGAACGACACGTTTAATAACGAATTAACAGATAAATGAATGAAAGAACATAAAGAAATTCATTCAGAGCAAACGCTGCTGCAATTAATACGCTGCCATGCGAAGAGGGACGTTGAGAGGGCACCCAGCAGAACCGATCCTCCCTGCATTGATCAGTTGTTTTTTTCAGGGCTTTGCCTCTGAGCAAATCAATGACGGACCTAAAGTACCATTTCTATATTTCTCCTTGTCTCCTTGCAGTTAACCTGATGAAAGCGTTTTGGAGATTTCCTCTCCTCCTTGCTTTAATAAATTCTCTCATGGCTTCTTTAATTGTTGCCTTTTTTTTTTTTTTACCTTTCTTGGGGAATAATGATCAATTACTGCATTCAGTAAGCTGATGGCTGACAAATTCTATTTGACGTAATGCAACCATGATTTAGAGGAAGAGCCATCATGTTAACTGCATGGCTGCTTGAGGAGAAGCGAGGGGGATTATACTGTACCCTCCATAAAGATTGGGATGTTCTGCAATTAACCAAGTGCATTTCTGGGAGCCATCGACAGTTTAAAAGATAACCTGACACCAGCTCAGGACACCGGCCTCAGAACGCTGTCATCGGTGCTCATGGGTTCAGTGACACCCTCACACGTTCCTGCACGCAGTGCTGCTGCCCCTCGCCTCTGCTCCCTAAAAGCCCCCACTGGGGCGAATTCCCTTCAGAGTCAATACGCTCTGACAAAGGCCCTGGACCTGGTGAGGGAAATCAGCCGCCGAAGCAATGTGACTTCACTTGACATTCCTGTGCTGAGAATGTTAAATACCAATTCCATAATGAGAAGTAAACACTGGGGCTGTCTGAGAATCACACGTCAGTAAAACACAGCCTCATCCACGGTGCAAGTGTCGTTAGAAGTCAGCCGGAGCTGTGTCTGAATGCCAGCCGGAGCATGCAAACTCTCCACAAAGGGGAGTTCCTATTATTATTGTAGCTGGTGTTGCCGATATGGCCACACAAAGTGTGTCAGACACCCGAGAGAAAGCCCAGTTCCAAAGGGGTGTGGAGTAGGAGGAGATGAGCTCTCCCATCTCAATGATTAAACTTCGATAACAGGAAAATTCACTCTAGACCATTGGATTTTGATAGCCCGCATTACGATTTCAGGTGGGGGTGAATTTAAATCCAAGAAAAGTTCTGGCATTTTTTCAGCTATAGAAATCTAAAGTAAGTTGAAACTGGAACGTTGATGCACTTTTGTGCTCTTTGAAATTCGCATTTACCGAACCTCAAAGCCAGTTGTGTTCTTTTCAGCAATTTGCCGAGTAAATCTGAACACATCTGAAACACCAAAACTCAAGAGAGAAAATTCCTTTCTTTCCTCTCTTGAAATTTTAAGCCGAATTTTTACAGTGAGATTTGGTGTTATAATTTTGTCTCCGTATACGAAGGTCTATCATTAAGTCTTATAAACACATGATTACACTATTTCTTTCAATTGCCTCATTAAACAAGCAACTCCTGAGTATGTAAATATGCGATAACAAAAATGGTCTATGAAAACTCCATGCAAAAGGTCCTCACAGTTGGGGTAGGAACTGGCAAAGTAAAGAAACTCACAATTAAGAATTAAATCTCTAAAATCTACACACAAAGCAAACCAGAGTTTTATGGAGATGGTGACCTACCGCGCCTATGTACTAAAGAGTAAATTCTATTCTGCTCAGTCCTTGATATATACACACAATTTCCATGTTGAGCTAACTCTAATTACCGACAATGTCAATATGAGGTACGTGTACGGGAACACAGACTAGCTGGTGGACATGAAGATTTTCTTGATTTTGGGGAGGGGAAGGTGATAAGAATACAGGGTACAAAGCTTGCGTTTTTGAACCCCAGACAAGCCAGTTCCCCTCTGTGCACATCTTTCCACCCCTCGTTCCACTTGGAAAGAACACTATGCATAGATGTTGTGGCGGATGCTCTACGAGAATGACTATGTGGGCAGACAGGAACATCTGACTTTGTCAAATGTCCAAGACGTGCCAGAGTCTGAGTGAGAAACTTGCTCCAGTCCCAACCCAGCTCGCCATGAGAAATTAAGCTTCTATTTTCTGTTTTCTCTGAAGTCTTCATTATACCCAGGTTTGCCTCAGTCTTCCACCTTAGTTCCTCTCTTTTTCACACCTTGACTTCCACAATATGTTGCACACCATCTGTATTCTTTCACCGAACTCTTTGTGATTCCTTTCGACTCAGTTTTTATTTATTTCATGCGGACCGAGACCGTTTCATTTATTTCTCCCTATTCCCTGAGCCAGATGCACAGTCTCTAGCATATAGAAGGTGTTTCTAAAAGTGTTTATTGAGTTACTGAATGTGGTCCTCTGACCATCCCCCCCTCATTCCTATTATATTCGCCTCCCTTGGGATTCCTTAATAAAGTGACACTTAGACATTTCCTCTCCTACCACGCCATACATCCCGGCATATCTTTCAGGTAGTTACCATCTTCAGCTCTCCTGGGGCTTCAAAAACATTCTCAGCTCCTGGGATTGACACCCCTGTTCTTCCCTTCCCTAGTATTTCTTCCCTGGAAAATTACCTCTGTTTCTTTTGCTCAACAAATCACCTGAGTGGCTTCTGGACCAACTTTGCTTTCACCTACGCCCACCATGAGTGTGAAATGGTGAGACACTAAAGCCTTCATCTGCTACGGCCATGCAGGACTTAACAGTGATTCACAGGGGATGCCGTTGACTCAGTACTTCTGGCCAACTAGAGATGCATTTTGAACCTCGGTCCTTGTTAGATGTTATTCTGCCAAGAAAAGGAGCGACGCAGCTCCCTCTTCACTCAGGATAGCTTAGGTAGACATACAGGCCATCTGCAAAGAGGAAAGCGACCAATCTCTAGCCATACTTCTCTGGTATTTTGAGGTGGGCATTGGAGAAAAAGCAAATGCTCTGATGCAATAAATTAGTATAGTCCCTGATTTTTTAACTGAAAGAACACATGCTATCTAATTCTTTTCTGCAAGTACCACTCAATACCTACACAAAGCCAGAATCCAGTCAGAATCACAGAGCTTGTTCAGTGGGGGGCTTTTATACAGGGTGCTAGTTACAAAGGTGTTGGGAGGATTGAAACACAAAAACAAGAAACAGGTGCCCGGAAGGCAAAAGTCTTATAAAAACAGGAAGCCTCTAGGGCCTGATGTTCCGAGGGAGGCGGTGGTATTTGCAGAGCCCAGAGTTCAGTGTGTTACTGGAGTCACAGAGGAGGACCAGACTCAAGGAGCTGGGGCCGCAGAAGTGGTGGCAGAAATGCCGCCCAAAGCAGAAAGAGAAGGAAGAAATACCTTGGATTCCCTTCCCGCCACTCCAAATTACCCAGAGTCGTTTAGAGCCCCATAAACATAGTACTCTAACAATAATTCCAGTGCAGACGTCTGCGGGCTAAAAACTGTATGGGAGACATGGAAGAGGTTTAGAACCACTTGGACATCCAAGAAGAAAATTCTCCACAAATCAGAACAAAGGCTAGTCTTATCCACGCCATCTATGAGGGTGTTTTTTTTTCTTTTTAACTATTTCTTTTATGAGGAATAAATGGAACCTGATAACAGACCTCCAGTATAGATTCATTTATGGTTTCTTGCATATAATTATACTTTATGGTTTACCGCACATAGTTCTCATTTCATAGCATATGTTCAGTCATTTCAATTAATGTTTTTATTGTCTTCATAAATTCCAGCATTGAAGGATTCTTCCAGGTATTGTCACAGACAGATACTTGAGTAGGGTGGCCCCCTTCTTGACCATTATAGGAATAATATTGGTGCCCAGCTTAGACAAATAGGATGTGGCCTTTATGATGTTTATTTTTGACTGGAAGAGTTACCAGTTACACGACCACAAACACATTTTTCACTTCTTGCCTTTTAGTGCAGGACATCTCTGACATTTCATTTCATTAGACAAGTGGAGAATTTTTTATTGTCTTTTAAAAAATCTTGCCCATCAAAACCAGAGACACCAGAATGTTCTGTATTCCCCTAGAGAGTGCTTAACATCTTCCAGTTCCCTCCATTGTTCTCTCCTGCTTTCCTCCTCCTTGAACACATTTCTCTCTTTCGTAACGAAGTCCTTTTCCCAGGCTCTGAGATTCCTGTGTCTGAGCTTTTACTGTTTTTCCTCCAGAAACTTCCTTTCCTTTTCACTAATCCATTCCAAGGGAGTGTCATCTCCGATCAACCCATCATATTCAATGTCTGGAATAAGCAACCTTAATGGCTTTGTTTCACCTGTACTTCATTTCATCAGACGGAAGCTGTTCATGGCCTCGCTTCTGCTCTTCGTCTCTCCTGACCCAATAGCAAACCCAAAGTACAAATCAGAGCAGCAAATCCAGGTTAAAGCAAGCTCTGTGGCAATCTAGAGTCTTACACCAGACCCCAAACCCCTCCAACCCCCAATCCTGGTAGTCAAGGAAGGGGAATGCCCATCATTTCAAGGGCGGGGGCCCTCTGTGGAGATTTCTCAGCCTCTCCTCTTTTAATGAGTTTAACTCCAGAGATGGGCAGCTAGAGCGTTCCCGCTGAGCATAATTACCATGATGGGGCACCTGGGGAGAGATTGTCACAAAGATAACTGGGTCTCAGGCTATTTAGCACTTTACAGATGAGAGTAAGGTGGTGACTTGGAAAAATGAGGTCTGGTTCGGATAGGAAGACTGCTATGGTTCATTTTCCTCCCTCCTGTAGAAGCGTAAACTGTTGTGTTTCTAATTGATGTGCATGAGCCCAGGGCACAAAATGGACTCAGATGAGAAATCATAGGATCCCAAGGCCGGATGGGACTGGAGGGGTCATCCTGTCCACTCTCAGCCTGCAGGCAGGACTGTCTACAAACCATCTCAGAAGGCGGGCTCGCTACCCTTTTCATCACTGCCTCAGGAGGACTGAACGTGCAGATAACCAAGGGCTACCTGGGCACCGACACACACTACAAAGGACACTTGTATGTGTTTATTCTGGCTCTTCTTGCTTAAAAGCCCTACTCAGGGGCAGGGGCAGGTCCTTACCATGGGCAACTTAGAGCAACACGCTGAAATGTCAAAAATTCACCTGGCAGTACAAATAGACTGAAGAACACACAAGGAAAATATATCAAATCATGTGCAAATTCACATCTCACTGAGGAGCTGAACGAGAAGAGCGATCCCTTAACCATCGTCAAACTGTGGGCTTCAGGATGGGCCTGGGCTTCTGCTGTCCCCAGAGAAAAAGCCCTTGGAGGACCTAAAGCAGGGAATGGTGGTGAGTGGAGGGTGACTTAACGGGTAGTCCTGAGGACATTTAGAGGCTGAGAATCAGATGACCACAGAAAGCAATCTGCTACGTACAGGTTGGGAGATGCAGAGGGTTTGGGACTTGCAACCCTGTCTCTGGTTTTGGTGCCTCCCTTGCTGGTATTAATGTAACAATGTTAACAATGCTGAGAGCACCTCCTATGAGGGAAGCAAGGGGTGTGGGTCCCAGGAACCGGCAAAGGGAGTCACCCACTCCACAGTGCTGAGCAGATCAGACAATGTCCACCGGGAAGCCTGGATACTTTCCCAAATGCCGGGGTACACGGGAAGGTTGTAGGGCAAGTAGGCCCTGCTCCCTGCAAGGACCAGAAGTGGGGCTTTCTCTCTGGACTGTCCACACCTGGACTCACTGCATTTCATATGTCTCTGAAGGTTCTAGAGGACCAGGGGTGGAAACACTACAGCCTGTTTAGATACAGCCCACAATCCGAGAATGGTGTCTACATTCGACAACCTTTTAAAAGGTTGAAGAAGAAAAAAAATATGCAACACAGAGCATATCTGAACCACGAAGCCTAAACTGTTTACTATTTGACCCTTCACAAGAAAAGCTTGCTAAGCCCTGCTACAGGCCACTGGTTCCCAACTCCCCATGGTCACACACAAAAAAACCACTTAGGATACTCATTAAAGACTCAGATCACCCCCACTAAACAGCTGACTTAGCAGATCTCAGACTGGGTCCCCACTATCTGCTCTCTGACAACCACCAAAGGTACTTCTAGGGCCAGTGAGCATAAGCTGACCTCACAAGTGTTCCCTTTCAATGAATCAGTAAGGATATACTTTACGATTTCTATGTGGCCAGCTGACTGCTGAGTGTGGTGGGGGATACAAGTGGCAGAAGATAACTCACCCCTTCCATCCAATTAGGGGGAGGAGAGCTTTTCAAATGAACCTACTGGAGATAAGTTAGGGACAAATAAATGGCAAGGGGCTGATTCCACATGACCTGGGATTTGGGGAGCAGGGCCATCGTGCGTGTTTGTGGACACTCTGCTTGCAGTCCACATGGAATGGAGTGTCTGCAAAAGAATCGGCAAGGTTTGGGATGTGGGGAAGGCATCACGTGCAAAGGCACAGAGCCAGAAGGTGCTTTGGGAATGAAAGCTATGTTGAGTGTGGGTGGAAAGTACAATGGCCTGACCACTGGGGACAATCTGGAGAACAGAATTCATGGGATCCCGCTTCATGGCAAGAACAACTCAGAAGAATAGCTTGCCCTCTTTCTCTCCTTCCACAAGCCTTGTTAGATCCTAAGCCATGTCAATCAAGGTTCTGGATCTTTCTATCTAAAATAATCTTTGCCATTCCCTTCCCCCTCCCTCTGTGCACCCACATATATTCTCTAAGTTCCTATCTCACTGAGATCTTTGTCATTATTCACTACTAATTTATGCCTGTGTTGTCTTGCAAACGCCATCCTTACGGCTAGATTGTCTTTCCATATCACCGTCTTGTTTAGAAAGAAACTTCGGTCTCATTTCTCAAGACCCAATTCAAAAACTGTATTTTTCTTCCTGCAGAACTCTCTCTGATCTCTTTTCTTCTAGGGCAGAGCAAAGCAATTTTTCATTTTGCACCAACTTGCTGTCTTGAACAAAGCAAAAATGTAGGGCTTGCACCATATTAAAATTATTTGTCTTCATTCCTATCTATCTCCTGTACAAGACCATGGCCTCTCTGAGGTCAAAAACCATATTAATCCATTTTCATTTCCTTAGGTGCCTACAACAGTGCACATAGTTACGAGCAGTAAGCATTTCTTCAGTGGATGAATTGTTCAATTCACGAACCGATCATTTTCAGATTGTGGAGGCCCATAAACATCAGAGGGTTGTGGCCTTGTGGATACCATCAGTGAGGTATGGCTTTTAAATAAAGGGTGACATTATGATTCCATTTTAGGTAACATATAAAGAAAATGTTAATGGAAAGTAGGAGTCTAAAGATGATTTGTTGAATAGGTAGGAAGGCTGGAGATTTTCCCTGGAGGAGTACCATGTCCCACTTCTTTAATAACTCCTTGGCATCTCAGCACTTTTAAATTCAGCAAACATCTGCAGAAGAAGATTGTGGGTAAGACCTGGGCTGGGCACTGCCCTACACATTGTGTCTCAGCTGGTCCTCTGCTAGGTGTTACCCGGAGCTTTCATATGGCATATCAGAAAATCTCCTGGTGCTCTAGAAGGCCAGGATAAGTGAAAAATAATAACTTTAATATCACCTACAATTCCAAGCTCAGGAATTTTGTTCCGTTAAACAACTTGAAACTGCTCACCATGGGAAACAACTGTAACAACTGTTGGCAAATGATTTACCTTAAGGATAAGAACCAACATTACTTGCATGGAAACTGGAGGAATTCCAGAGAATAGCAAAAGAGTACGAAGACAAAGGAAAACGGGTCCTATGAAGTTTAATAAAAGTTAGGCAATAAGAGGAAAAAGATGATGCAACAGGCCAAATTGGATCCAATAGCTGTTGGCTTTCTGCAGCCATAAAGAAGAGGTACAGAGTAGGTAGGGATAAAGAATCATTTCTAATCGGTGGTCCTATTAACTCTGAGTTTTATTTGTCAGAGGATGTGGGTATTATTTGGTAGAGAAATGGCAGGGTTCAACTATATGAACCCCAAAGGTACCTGGCCAGGGCTTCATAATTTCTTGACCCCTCACATCTAGGTGGGGCCAGATGACAAACACAAGCTAATGGAATGTAAGCAGAAGTAGCAAGTGTCACTTCCAGGCCAACAAGGGTAAGTACCCAACATGCCTTCCCAATGCTCTCTTCTGCTCTACAAACCCACCCTAGATTAAAGTTGGAAGCATCTCAAGGTGGGAGAAGCCTGGCTCCCTGGGTCGCGGCTTGGAAGAGGGCCACCCAGGAAAACTGCCAGAAGAGGAATACCCATTTTGGTCTCTGTGTGAGGGAGAAATAAACTTTTGTTGTGTTAATCCTTTGGGATTTGAGGTTGCTTGTTACAACAGTTGGCCTATCTTTATTAATGTGGGATAGGAGGCTAGATTTCCAGGAAGTTTTCAGGGGAGAGCTAAGATACAGCCTACATCATCATTTGGGGCAAAGCAAGTGCACGTGGGGTACGAAGAGTTCTGGGTGGTCCCGGGCCAGACACAAAGACAGGAGGGATCTGGGCCAGCAGCCCTTTTCCCCCATTGATTTTTGCTGGGGGCAGCCAGCCTTGGTCTCATCGATTTGAGCTGCTGATTAAGCCATGTTCTCCAGTCTGTCAGCGGCCACTTCATTTCCTTTCATCTCATGTTTTCACCTGCTTGAAGCTCTACAACAAGAGGGATCTTGAGTGTGCAACTGAACATTTCAGAAGGGCTTTAAAAATGGCTCCCTTCCCCGCACGGCGGTGTGCAGCCTCGTCTCTTCCTCCCTCTTCCAAGACAGTTGTTCTCAGGGCTGTTGCCTGTTAGATAGAAAAAAAAATTGCTAAAGCTGGAGGCAGCGGATCTTCACGGAGGCTACAGCAGGGCAGAGTTCCATCTGGAGGAGGCTAGCGACCTACTGGGAGTTACCTCAAGACCGAAACGCTCCTTTCGTTTCCACAGAATGAGCTGTGAAGATACCCAAGACCCAAAGCAAGCTTTACAGCAAACAGGAACTAAAGAGCATACGGCAGGTGGTAGCTCAGATGCCAAAGCAAACCTCATTCCGGTTGAAGAGGGGGCACAAAAATAGAATCTAATATGGCCCAGAGTGCTTGGAGTGGGAAAGAAGATTCTAAACCTCAGGTCAGATCTGTAAGAGAGAGGGGCTGGAAACTCCCTCCCCACCCCCTCTCTCTCGCATCTGTGGTTGCTTAAACAAACAAACAGACCAAGATGGCTGCTGATGGATAGCTAGCTCTTGAACACCGGCTGACACACCTACGTGCCAGGTTTGCCCAGCTGTACAGATGCCACAGCTGATTGGCGAGCGTGCCACACACCACTGCGGATCAGTGTGCACATGCCAATTACCTGATTTAGAATGGGCCAGGGAGAGCATGCACAGCAGGGAGGAAACGGCTCTTGGGTTCTTCTCTGTGCTCCTGCTCTCCTTTGTCCCCTTGAGGGGGAGAGAGCGGGGCAACGGTGAGGGCCAACCCCTCTGGGCACCGCACCCTCATCCGTGTAATGCCTGAGGACAAAGTTTGGCGCCACCCCACCCCGCCTCCGAGCAGGGTCTGGAGAACCGAAGCAGATTGAAAGCTTTGAATAGACAGGAGATTGGGCTCCCCTTTGTGGCAGATGCAAATTCTGTCACCAGGCTGGGGGAAAGCAGGCCATTGTGCATCCTCGTTAGGATTTCTGACACGAAGAGAATTGTTTTCGTGCCCTCGTCTCCCTTCGTCCCTAGAATAATAGGCACACTAGAATATTAACTCCCTGCATAGAGGGCTGGAATCTGCTCTCTTCTCTTCCCAAGGAAATCGACCTCCTTGGCCGCCCAGCCCCAGACAGGCTGGTGGAGTGGGTGGGGCAGTGGCCAGCGTAGCACTGGTATGTGTGTGCATGGTGTACAAAATGGGGTTTAGTCAACATGTCTTCTGGGTTTTTCATTACCAGTTCGAATAGCCATCTGAGGGACTCCCAGGGAAAGCTGGCTGGACCTAGCAATAACAGGAGCCCTGGGGTCCAAATGGCAGCCTGTGGAATGAAGAGGCCTAGAAATCATGGGTTATGTCTCTGGACCAGCCCAGCGGCACACCCGTGTGCATTTCCAGGACTCTTGGCTTCTCCTCGCCTAACCAAATCCTGGAGAGCAACTGGGCACATCTTCCCTCCTTCCAGCCCTGGCTCTCCACTCCTCTCCCTAAGCACTGGGTCATGCATCAAACCTACAGCCTGGGGCCTGGCTGGCCCTTCTAATCTCCTCTCTGATCACCTTAGCCAGAGGGACCTCTTTTTCCTCTACAGAGCTTACTGCCTGCCTATCTCAGGTCATTCTGCTGTACATCGCATGGTCCGGGAGCACCTCTAGATAATTAGTGCCGTGGGTGCTGGCCCCTTGTCTTGTACAATTTGGCACCCCTACACAGTGCCAATAATAGTGCTATTCACTTTATTAGGCTTGAAATAAATTTTGGCTCAAATGAATGCGTTCTCAGGAAGTAGTAACTTAAAGGTTTGCCCCTGCAAACTATACGCCTCAGAAAATATATTAACAACAAAGATCCTTCATATACCGTGCTCCCCCCCCTCAGAGCTTCTATGAGAACCAGGAAGTCCTGTTGACTGATAAATCCCATCGTGTTTCTCTGGCCATTGCCCTGCCCGCCTTGAAACCATTGGAAACTTCCTTCATTTGCTATCATTTATCACGGGCTCCAAAGCTAGGAAATCACTCATTGCCAAGTTTTGGTTGTCAGGCTCATGCAGAAGTATTTTCATTTGTGTCCTTTTCCATCTGACTCTCAAACTAATCCTTCTCAACTTCAGATCTTTGCACAAACCTCCCGTGTCATCATTGGGGAGCTCTGGGCCCAGAGCAAAGGTAGGAGGCAAAAAGCCCCAAATCTGCACGTTTTATTTCATTGGTACATGTATTTAATCCATCTGCAAACTGTTCATTGGATAGCAGTGCAGGCTTCTCTCTCTGGGAACACTAAGGTATGTGTATTCAACAGTGGAAAATAAACATAAGATTTTATTACAAAGTGCCACCGCCGCTCCTGGCATGAGTAATTTGTGCACCTGCATTTTTAAAATGTTTCAAAGTTTTTCCCCTTGGTGGATTCTGTGGTAACACACAGTAGCTTCCCGGCTGTCACAGCCTGGTTCTTGTAGGCGCCTGTCACTTCTGCCCGTGGTATCCAGAAGTCATTGTTTTCAGAGCAGAGAGCAAGCCAATGTGATGGCTGCCCGCGTAAGCCCTTGGGAGTTCAGGTTCCTGTTTTGTCCTGATAAATGTCTTTCTCCCAAGAATTAGCAAAAGTGTGGAGTGTGAATCTCAAGAGCTGGGGGTGGGAGGAGTGGGGGTGTGAGGGACAGATCACCAAGAGGTGAATTAAGGTCAGGATTGTCCTACTGAGAGGTGGGAATGGTTTCTGGAGATGAATGCAGCGTTGATCCCTCCTGCTCTCAGCCTGCTTGTTTTTGTTGTTGTTGTTTTAAAGCACAGAAACCGAGTCCTTTGCACCACATCACTTGGGTTCTTCGGCAAACAAAGCAACTCACTATGAACCATATGGAAGTGAGAGGCCCAGTCAGAGAGGGGACCTGGAAAATGGTACAGAGGCACTGGAGGGAAAGGGTGCTATTATTCCGAATGGAGTACTGCATTCTGGCTTTATCTTTTCCTTCCCCTTCTTTTGCAATGATTCCGTTCTTTGCAGGTGTCTAAAGTCAGTCTGTGTGCTCGCTAACAATTTCCCCAGCGATATCTGCAATCTCCCGGAAATGTTCGTTGATTCCTTCCAATGTCCCCACCACAACCCGGAAGGCTGGCAATTCCAAGTCATCTTAGGCACGTTAGCACTTTCTTAAAGTCATATCGCAGCACACTGCACACTTCTCCCTGGGACAGCAGGTCTCAGAGGAAGACGATAATGACCCAGCACTAACCAACTTGATCGTTAGAATCTCTGTCTCTGTAAGCAACATCAGGCAGATAACTTGATCTAAAGAGTATTTATTTATCTGTCCGATGCTACAAATGGAGACAGAGGGAGCTCCACTGATGGAATCGCTGGGTGTGAAATCTTCATTGTTCAGTATGATCGAGAGCAATGGGATGCTTGTTTCATTTAAATAATACCGAGTTTTCAAACACTGTGCACCATCTGCCTTGGGAGCTGCCTGGCCCAGGCACAGAATTGAATGTATGTGGCATTTTGAATCGTTTAAATGCAAACTTGTTGTGGTTTCAGTTTGAGGGATAGTACAGGAGTGCTAGGTGTTGTTTTCACTACCGAGGATCAAGTCCTTATTCTTGCTGTGGATGAAGCTTCTATTGACCGTCTCTGTGCTTGACTGTTCAGAACAATAACATTTTTTTTTTACTTTAAAAAAAATGTTTATTTATTTACCGATTTTTAAAGAGAGAGAGCACAGGGGAGGTGCAGAGAGAGAAAGAGAGAGAGAACCCAAGCAGGCTCCACAATGTGAGCGCAGAGCCCAATGTGGGACCCGATCTCATTTACCGTAATATCATGACCTGAGCCAAACTCAAGAGTCAGACTCTTAACTGACTGAGCCACCCTGGCATTGCCAGGAGAATGATTTTAACATAATTCCCTCACAGAAGAAGAATAATTGTGTTTTGATATCCTCTAAGATTTTTGCACCTCAATGTTTCCAGTCAAGTCAAGTCGTTAAATTTGGGGAATTATTTCTCAAAGGAAGCCCTAGAAGTATCTAACCGGCTCCTCTGGTGAGTCCTGCTTTAAATGAATGTGTGAACCTTGTCCCAAGGCAAGACTATGAATGGCGACTAAAACCCTGTGTTCACATACATGTGTGTACATGTATGAGGAACATACATGTGCATTAATGGAGAGGAACTGGAAGCTTATTTTGACTTAGTTATCTGGACTGTCTGTTCAGGATCATGAAGTGTTACTCTATGTAAAGAACAGTAGGCTCAGCCTGGGTAATAACTGAGAAAATAGTTGCCACGTTCAGCTGCGTTGTACATGGAACAGCACTTGGTAAATATACCTTGACTTGGATTCAATCTCTCTGAGGCTCCGTCCACAGTTTTAGGCAAAGAGGCGATTTGAATTAATTAATCCCTTTGATTCAGGATGAGGGCATTGAATTAGGATATGTGACTCTGTTAAAACAAACCCTATAGTTTCAGCAACTTAGCGTAATAAAGATTTCTTGTTCCTCCTATCAGTCTTCTATGATTTAGCATGAGGCTCTGTGCCATGAAGCCACCCAGGTTTCTCCTATCCCTTGTCACCTCCATCTTTACCATGTGGTCTCCAAGATAATCACAGGACACAAAAGAGAGAAGAGAATGTGCAACATATGTGCCCAATCTGAACTGCCTTGGTCCCAAAGGCTCTCCTCAGTACAAAGGGCTCGGGAATAGGAGCTCCCTGGTGCTTGGGGATGGGTCCGTCTCTGCCACTGGTAGTTTTGCCTTTATGTTCTGGCTCTTTCATGTGAAAATATCCAGTTCCAACCCCAGGTAATCGTTCTAGCTCTCCCTTCATGTCCTGCCATGGTGATGGTGGAAGGTCCCACATCCCTGAAGGGGTACAAACCCAATTCCTTACACAAGACCAGTGACCTCAGGACGAGTTGTTACAAGTGGAGCTGATTATAATTATGCTTGACCACACATCCACCTGAGGGTTCTACAATCGGTCTCAAACACCGTAGTCTGGCTTAGTTATTCTTTATAGTAGCTTGTAAAGCTACTGTGAACTTGCTTCATCCGCAATCTGAAAAAAGGCACTATACAATTAGGCTATAAATATCATTTTATTATGCAGTTTTAAAGGGGCTGGATTTGAAGCATTGTAATAGCATAGAATACCCAAGTCATTCCCATTGCCCATTATTTAAGTACTTAAACTTGCTTTTGACATTAACTGCTCCTAACACAATGCTTCTGACACGTAGGGCCCACATTATCAAAATGTTAATATTTTTATCAGCCATTTTAAAATATTTCTTATATTTGTGGCTTGTCCTGTCTTTAGAGTTGCAATTGGAAACAACCGAATACTGCAGTTGTTTCTAGAGTCTGGGTAAAGGGGATTGGGACCACTTGGAATAGCAGCTACAGTGTTCATGGCTCCGGCTTCCTATGTTTATATGCATCCACTCTCTTGCGCCTGAAATAAATTTACTGTGGTCTTTGCCTCTGCTCTATTCTAAACATACTGTACAAACAAGGACCTACTTCTCCAGAGACTAACCAAGCCAAGGATGTCATGTTCCATCTTTATGATGAAATGCAGATTTGTCATTAAAAGGCAAATTCTTCATTTCCAAAAACTGCATATAAATGATGCTTTAAAGGATTTTAGCTAATGAAATTTAGCCCTCTTTTCCCCCCAAAAGAAGAATGCAAGACTATGCTCTGGAACTTAGCCCAGAGTATTTCATTTGGTTTCACAACGCATACATTTTCTTTTACTTCATGATTTTGCCTTATGGTATTTTGTTGTCTAGTGGCCAGCAAGCAAATGCTGATAGCCTTGCTGAGCTCAGGAATACTACCTACTTGGTTCGCTTGACTTCCTTCCACGCCTCCTGGCCAGCTAGGCACTAGCAGTGTGGTTTCAGGCCGTTCCAGCCCAAGAAGACTGTGCAGGGAATGGCCATGGCCATGCTGCAACCTTCGCAAAGTCCCGATCATCAGTCGGGAGGCTCCCTCTCTGCCTTGCAGCCCCATCTCTTTATCCTCTGCGAAGCGCTCTGTACGAGAAAGGGGGACAGACATGCCACTTCCTCTCCAACATTTCAGTTCAGGCTGACTTCACACTGGACACTGCTTAGGAAGTTTCCAGGTTTGGAAGAGCTTTAAGGGCTCTTTCTGAACTCATCAACTCGTCCTTATAGACGTTAGTATTTCACAGCCTCCTTGCTCAGTTCCTGATAAATGTCTGCATGTGGAAATCTCACTTTACTTGCTGGTTTCTGTCCCTGTGGCTTGGATGAGGCACTGGACATGGGTTGCCTCTGTGGGCCAGCCAGGGAGAAGTGGATGAAGAAAACTCTGTGACTTCGTCCAGTATAGCGGCCCTCAAATAACCATAGGCTCGTATAGAGGTGGCAGCCCAGTTCAAAAGGAGGTTCCACAGCGGAAACTGCCAGACCTTCAGGAAGATGAAATAAATGTGGTGGCTGAGAGAAGCATCCACTTTCCTTTCTATGGGGTGCTGGGGGACCAGTCATGAAACACCTTTCTGTGTTGTCTTTTTGGTGTTGTTGTTTTGCTACAAACTCCAGCATGACTTTGAGGAATTCAATTTCAAACTGTCCCATGCATTCCTCACCCTCAAGACTAGGAGTTGAGAGAGATCAGACCCACGGTTTCATGAATGGGCTGACAAGGGTAGTTTCTACTTACCCATGGCTTCCCGATGCTGTGGAATGCAGACAAGGCATCAGTTACTAACATGGTGGTCTCCAGGGTCCCCAAGGGCCATGCCATGGCTCTGGAAAAGAAAAAAGAAAAGCCCATGGGGAGACAAGTGGTGGCGACCTGCACACCACAGGAGCCCAATCTTGAGGCAAGGCTGTGTGGCTCACCTTTGAAGGAAGGAACTGAATGACATTCACAATCTGAAGTGATTCCATTTCATCATTTTGTACACATACATTCATGATGGGCTATATGTTATATATAATTTACTAAAGCATGCTTTTAAAAATAGATTTGAGGAGCGTGGAGACCCCAGAAGCGTATGTTATTGTACCGGGCTTGAGTTTCCCTTTCCCTCCCACAGGGGATCTCTGAGGGTCTATTTGAGGGCATGAATATGGAAAATTCAGCTCCAACTCCCCCACCTCACTCCCTGAACAGCACTGCAGAACTATGCTAAGCTCTTGTGGTTTTGAGGGAACAGATGCAAGAGACAAAATAAGTATAAAAGGAATTTGGGGAATGGGTCCTAAGAATCACCACATTTCCTATCACTCTCAGAAAATGCATCTCTTTTCAGGGGCACTGTACATCTGTGTGGCTCCAAACCACCAATTATTTTTCCAAGCAACATAATTACAGCCTTCTCCTGAAAATGCCAAACACTCACATGAAATACAGCTTCAGAAATTTTCACTTAAGTTAATTGGTTCCAATTACTCAGACCTGCCTTGGCCCCCCAAAACCCATGAAAGCCCAGTTCTCTTTTCCTCATCCTGTTCACTTTTGAGAGAGAGAGAGAGAGAGAAGATACCTATACCTGAATTCTACCTATTTTATTAGAACGCATAACTCAGTGAATACAGGGTGTATAATTGAAGGAGGGGAGGAGAACAGCACCCCAGCATCTATGTGCATCCCTTTCTCTGTATGGGCACTGAAAGGCCACGAATGTCTCAGGCCTTCCTCTTGAACCGCTCTGAATATAATCTGTTTGGTTTGGTTTGGTTTGCTGAATGTATATGCACGTCAAAGATTGTGGGCATGGATTATTTATAAGATGTTCACTTCCAATTAGCACTGCTTAAAACATGAGCTTCCACCTGGCTCGTGCAGCAGCAGTCTGTTCTGAGGTTGGGCTGATCTGGAGGGGTAAGCAAGCCTCTTGCTGAGTACTTGTGAACTGCTAGCTTAGGTACCATTTGGAAGCAGCCCTGTGTGTAGACAGATTCTTGCCCCAGATGAACAACACTGTAAAATGATACGATAAAAGACATGGAAGGGTACACTTTCAAAAGGCTGCTCTGCAAACAGCATGTCCAGGCCTAGAGACCATTAGGTCATGTTAGCCCATTGCCCCTCAAGTGAACACCTGGAAAATTGACTGCATCCTATTTAGGACCTGTGCCTGCCTCAGTGGAAACCCCATCTTCTAATTTGATGGAGACTTATAGGTACTGGTTTCTAATGCCAAGATCTGGTATGGTAGGAAAAGCTACTAGCGAAATCAGTTTAATTTACCCATTTTAACCAAATCTAATTAACCAATTTTAATCAACCCATTTGCTGAGGTTAATGAAACCATGATTAACTTGAGTCAGAAAGTGGATGAAAAGGAGGGCCAATTATGTTCCAGTCCCCGATAGGGCTCCAAACCTTCAGGAGCCGTGAGCCTGTCAAAGACAGGGCATTAGGTTTGTACTTTGAACCTTTGCTCAGGAAGGAAATCAGGACAGGAAATGTCGCCAGCACTCTAGTCTCTCCTACAGTCATTCAAAGCTCTAACTTGTTACTTAGTCTTAGACATGGGGGATTCAAAAATCAAAGGCATACTTCACTAACATTGCAGCAGGACACACCAGTGCCAGATGGAAATGACTGGTACTCCATCCACGCTGTCTAGTCACTGACCTCTTGTTCCCTGTTAGCGGACAAACTTCTTGTTGGTCAATGGCATTCTAGAGGCAGTCAGAAAGACCCAGAGCTGCGATTCTCCTGCCTGGAGTTTAGCACTGGTGCTATGAGCTGATAGCTTCATCTGCTTTAGTCTCCAGGTCACTGTCATAAAACTCCCCGTCATCTGGTATTGGCTGAGAGTCCCATCAGCTGACCCAGCTCAGAGCATTTGAGCACTACCAAGGATGCTGCCCTTTCCTACTTTGCAATGGTGTTTACTGAGTGGTTCTTTTGGTTTTTCTGACTCTTGGGGGGACAGGTAGCTTCCTAAGCCTGTCCTTAGCAAGAAGGGGCTCATTTCTAAATGCCAAGTTTGTTCCTAGGAGATAAAGAATAAGGAACATCTTTGCACACATGCAGAGAGAAGGGGCTAAATAGGAATCTTCTGCAATCAGAGAACAGTCTGTCAGGACACTGGGAGCTTGAGAGCTCCAGAGGGCAGATTATCAGGAAACCATGGGAGTCTTTTCTTCTAGACTCAGATGGTGGTACATACGCTCAGGACAAACCTGGCCAAGAAAAGAGATTTGGGCATATCCCATGTCACTGAATGCAACGGGTGGAGAGAGGAGCGGCCCAGAGTAGCACAAGATGCACTTCTTCCCTCCCTTAAAGCTGCTGCTCCCAATCAAGCCCTGTATGTCAGTGACCTTGAGAGAGAAGAGCAGAAATGCCAAGTGAAGCATTTCTGTATTTTAAAGGGACACATTCAACAAGCCCTACCTCCTTCAGTCTCATAAGAAGAATGTGACAAAAAAAAAAAAAAAAAAAAGAAGAAGAATGCGCCAAAGGCTAGGTAAACAATATTATTCCTGTTTCCCCTAAACAGAGAAGGTGTGTAAAGTAACTGAGTGCTAGAGGAGGGACTTCCATAAGACAGAACAATGTCAGTGGGAAAACACAGTAACAAGGTTTGGATCAGATTTACAACAGAAACAGAGCCTTTCCTTTATTGATTATTTTGAGTCTTTTTCAAAATAATTTCCCTGGGACTTTTCAAAATAACTCAGTGAGAAGACATCATTCATTGACTTGTGGATAGAGATGGCCCTTTTTTGTTAAGTTAGAAAAATAAAGTACAGTAAAATCTGACATTACTTAACATGGAAATATTTGAGGTGATGTTCTCCTAAAAATTACTGATTCTTTCAGAAAGCACTCTTTTCCCAAAATGTCCCAAGTTTTTACCATCTCTCTTATCCATTATCCAGATAAATGCCTGCAAGTACAGTTTCTCCATCATTCTGAAGCAGAAGTGGTTTAGGCAGACAGGAATTGAAATGATGCTCTGATACTGACTGAATTGATAAAGTGGTACTCTTTGTAGGGACCTCTTTTCATTTCTCCTAGAGAGCAGTCAAGACCCAGAGTTCATTCATGAAACAAATATTTGGTTCTACTACTAGGGACCCAAAAGTCATGGATTTTGCTCTCCAGAAGAGATTAATTCAATTAGTGAAATAAGACCAACACACACACAGAGGTTGATAATACTAGAACTTCTCACATTGCCAACCACATGGAAGCCAAGTCAATATAGACTTTATTATTCAAATCAACATCAGACTGGGGTGCCTTGGTGGCTCAGTCAGTTGAGCAACCGACCCTTAATTTTGGCTCAGGTCATGATCTCACAGTTGTAAGATCAAGCCCTTCATCAGGCTCTGCACTTAGTGTGGAGCCTGCTTGGGATTCTCTTTCTCCCTGTCTCTCTGGCTCTCCCCACCACGTGCATGCGCACACACACTCTCTCTCTCAGAATAAATAAGTAAACTTAAAATAAAAGAAATTATTTTTAAAAATGAGCACCAGACCGATCACATATAGAAGTCTGATATCATGGGGTGCCTGGGTATCTTGGTTAAGCGTCTGACTTTGGCTCAGGTCATGATCTCACTGTCCGTGGGTTCGAGCCCTGCATCGGGCTCTGTGCTGACAGCTCAGAGCCTGGAGCTGCTTCAGATTCTGTGTCTCCCTCTCTCTCTGCCCCTCCCCTGCTGGCTCTCTGTCTCTGTCTCTCAAAAATAAAAATAAAGACATTAAAAAAAAGCTTAAAAAAAAAAAGAAGTCTGATATCATGGAGGGCAATCAAATATGGAAAAGTGCCCAGCACCATGGTAACAATCCCGGAAGGGACCTTAGAGATCATCTATATCCTCACTTGATGGTGCTGATCCCAGAACTGAAGCAAGAAATGCATTTGAAATGTTGGGATTTGTCTTAATAATATATGGGACTTTTGCATTTTACTTAACATATATCTGTGTTTGCTTTCATGTAAAAATAATGTTTGAAATTTCTTGCCATCAATTATAGTTGATTTACTGAGGAGGGCCTGTTTAAACTTGGGGTATAAGGACAAGGTGGTTTTCTGAGGCCACTTCCCTCTTCACTCATTTCATGTTCTTCATATTCTGACTTGACCACAAATGTCTGTTCCTCATTCAAAGAATATGTGTAGCTCCCTCACAATAATATTCACTAGCTCTCAAGAAAGTCTGGTTGTTTGAAAGTTCCTGAATGGAAAATTAACAACACAAACAGAGAGTCTAGAATGGGACACAGAAATTTAACAGATGGAGACAGTGGTGCTACTCTTCCAGAAAAGTTATAAGGGGTGGCTTACCAACCTGGCTTCTGTCTGAGGGAAACCTGCTTTGGTGTCTAGCCAAATTTTGATCCTTGCCTCAATTCTTTTCTGGAAAGAGGTAGGCTATCAGTAGATATTTGGATTTAGATTAAGCATCTTTGAAAAAGGCATCTTTACATCTCATGCAGATACAAATCTTTTGAGTACCTCAGTGTTCTGCCTTCTGTCTCAGTCAACAGCAAAGCTAAGGGCCAATCTCTAGCTTTGCTTCACTCTTTCCTAGCTCTCTGATTATAGTTTCCATCATCTTCTGGAACTGTGAGGGCAACCTGAGGCAGAAAGGATAAAGCTCAGGGCACAAACAGAGGATGATTCTCACCCAGTCTCTGAGTAGCTATCAGCAGAGACAGGAGGCCAGCCAAATTTTTTGTCAGCTACAGCAGCACAGGCCTTCTCCCCAGTGATTTTTCCAGATGGAAAAGTACTTTGAGCTTCTGACCATTTCCCAGAGGATTAAGTGAATTGGATAAGGGGAAACTTTTGCTTTTCTAAGCAATTGAGTCTGTATGAATCAAACAGTTTGGTGGCATTTCCAAGCACCTTGAACATAGTAGGCACATAAGAATGACTTATCAGATGCATGAATCAATGCGACTTCTCTACCAAGGAAGGAAACTGGGCAGGCCTTATGAAAAAGAACATTCCATTACAACCTAGTACATTATACTACCCAGGTTTCATTTTCAATGCTGTATGTATTTAGACGATAGTGATTTAGATTAATCTAGGTTATGGAATTATCGTCTAATCAAGTGGCTTCAACCGTGGCTGCATATTAGAATCACCTGGCAGGCTTTCCAAAAATACTGCTGTCTGGGTTCCAGTCCAGAGTCATTGAATTAGGACCTTTGGGGAGGACCCCAGGAATTGGTATTGTCTTTGGAATTCTCCAGGTGTTCTAGGGCACGAGAGTGTGAATGAGCCATCTAGCCAGGCAGGTGAAGTGGTTTTCCCAGAATCTAACCAGGCTGGTGGCAGAGCTGGGAGGAGAATCCAGGTCTTCTCATCCAATCTGTGCTCTTTCCCACACACCACATCAATGCTCCTTCAGCACTGTGGCCCGTGGGATAACTTGCACTTTTCCACTGGGAAAAGGGAGCAGTCGTTGACCCACTAACCCCCGGGAAACAAGTGCTCCAGCACCATGGGAATTTTCCTGGTCCTATTTGTGGAAATGGTCCAACCTTGGATGCTTTTCCAGGAAAGGATATTATGAGCAGGGTCCCTTTGGTAACTGCCTATAAGCATTATTTGTAAGGCATGGGAAGATTCTAGCCCCAAAATATCCTCTTTGCCTTCAGTTACTTATGCTGAAAGGCATCTCAGGAATATTTTGGGGGGTTAAGATATTATTTACATAGAATGTAAATGACACTGTGGGTGACCCCTTCTCTCCCTGCTGGTCTAAATGAAGAATTGGAGGTTTGAGTACCTAACACAGTGCTTGGCCTCTATAGTTTCACAATATATACATGGTAGCTACCTCTTATTATGTTCTGACTATGTGTAAGAAACCCACGCTGGGCCTTATGTACATTGTCTAATTTAATTATCACCCCAAACTTAGGGGGCAGTTATTATTATCCTCTTATTAAGGATACACAGTCTGAGGCTCACATTCTAATTCTGATGCCTACAGGTTTCAATTAAACCAGAAGATCTTCTGAGCTTAAACTAACCCCTCTGCTTTACATATGAGGGAAATGGAATGTAGGGAGGGTGCATGATTTTCTCTGGGAATGTAGAAGACAATCAACTGTTTATCAAAGATCCAAGCCTTTTAGAAACTACCACACCAGCTTCTTTCAAAGTTGGAACACGAAACGACCTTGAGTTTCTCAGTTTGGTGTTCAGAACCCACTCTGACCATTTTCTGTCTGACAAGTTACTGAACAGGTGAGAGACTCTCTTTCAGAAGGAAAGGAAGAAGGAAGACAGGAAGGAAGAAATAGAGAGAAAAAGGAAAATAGGGAAGAAGGAGGAATGCAAGGAAGAAAGAAAATACAGGAAGAGGAGAAAGAAAAGGAAGGGAGCAAGCCAAGGAGGGAATGGGGTGTTCGGGTCACAGTGGGGAGAAGGAGAGACAGAGGATGGGACAGGGGCCTACTTGTGCTTCTCTGAGGCATAGTTTGTGCTGTTGTAGGACATTGAGGAGCTGCTTTCTAAGGGCACTTTTCGTCTAATCCAAGATCCCAAGCAGAAGACCAGGACCCACTGGAAGAAACAGAAAGAGGCTTGGAACAGGGACAAATAGATGGAGGCAGGATGTAAGGATGTAATCTCTACAGAAATAGGACAAAGGAGGAGCTGAATTTGCTCCAGCGAAAGTCAGTGACAAGAAAGATGTAGAGAGAAAAGCCAAATGTTGGGTCATTGGAGGCTCTCAAAAGTTTTATTTCTCTTTAGGACTGAATTACAGACATTATAGGAGTCAAGGCATGAAACAAAGTCTTTTCCACCAGAAGAATGTACTTTTTTGAT
>NW_027532249.1:15820648-15833000 GCF_008692635.1 Crocuta crocuta
GTTGTGGGCTATAGCTTTTGAAGAAAGAAGGAAAAAACTGGTTGAAGTAAATCAAAGGAAGTGATAAATCTGTCTGTGACCCTCTCCTGAAACAAAGCATATGGAGCTTAATTAATGCACTTAGCTACCTGACCAGAAGAGCCTCATATTCAAGTCCACTAATTCAAGAGTTCTTGGAAGATGAAAAGCTCTCTTGAGTGCTGACTCTGACGATGACCATGAGCCCTGTGAATTCCATGGGGAAAGAAACAAAAACACAGATTCAACGTGTTATAATACTTACAAGGGCCTCGTTGAAGGCAGTGCCCTCTAAATGCTGAGAAAATCTGTCATGAAATAAAGAAAAGTGAGCAAGGAATGAGGGATGTGGGGGGGGGGCAGGAACATTCAGAGCCAACAGGACTGTTCTTGAATGTCAGAACCTGGACAGGGTGGAGACAGAAGCCTTAAGGCAGGAGAAGAGGTGGGAGGGGACATGTCAGATGTGAGATGAAAGGTGTGAGGCTCTGAGAAGAGAAAACTAAAGCCACCGTGGGAGGAGGCATGGGAGAAGAAAGGAATTGTGTCATAATGAAGTAGACATCATTTCATTTCTAGAGAAGGGACATTACCTGCATGCAAAGGCATCAAGGGCCAAGTCTTTAATGACTGGCCTGGGAAAAGAACAAGAGAGGACGGAGGAGCAGTCATGGAAAAGTAGAACGGTACTCCTGGATCTGTGTCCTCTCCATGTCTTCTGCCTTCTGCCTTCTGCCTCCCTTGTGTTTCTGCCGTCTCTGGAGTGGTCTCTCATCAAGGTTGGCTGAAATGGCAATAGATGATACTCAAAAATTTAAAAGAGCAAAAAGTAACATCACCAGCGAAGGTGGAAACTTGTTTACATGGAACGATATCAACTGATTTTTTTGTTCACTCAAGGAGATTTCTGAGATAATGAATGAGTCATTCAAAGATTTAGAAAATGGTGGCCAAATTGATGAATAAATGGCAGGAGTAGTGATGCTTGCACTTAAATGCAATAATTCTTAATTTCTTTCTTCTCATTGTTTGTTTGAAGAACATAAGAGCATTTCTGAGGTTTGTTCATAAATTTGGGGGAGACTTCAACAACATTGGACCAATCCTGCAGAGGAGGGTCAACAGAGGCCATGTGGCATGGCAGAGAGAACACAGAAGTAGGGGTCCGAAGCTCTGGCTTTTTTTTTTTTCTTTGCTCATTCTGGAATCTTTGGCCTTGATCTGTCACCAAATTTGGGTTTCAATTTTGTCCCCATTTGTATTGGGATGAGGGTGTCCCAAAGATCTGATTATAAAAATCTATTTTTCTAAATTGGCCCATCATCAGGACCTTGTTAAAAATGTAGGGGGTTGGCATTTGAAATACCACCTGGAAGTCTGTATATTGGCTTATGAATCCAGAAAAAATAGAATTGGTTGTACTTAACCCTTATGTTTGCTAACTTCTTGGTCAAGAGGTAGTTGGGACTTGTGTTTTGTTCTAGACGGCCCGGATATAGTCTTCTTGGGAAGCATATGCTTCAAGGCATCTTCTCTTCCCTGTCTCAGTAAATAAGTGTAAGGAGCTATCCTTCAAATGCTCCTGGGCCACCTCTTCCTGGGTAATTAGTTGTGTGTCCATTGGGAACACAGAAGAGATTTGTGGGGCTAGGGTTGGGCACCAGTCTGGACATACTTCCTCACCAGCTATGGTGACAGGGCCAGATTATTTGCATTTCTTGAGCCTCAGTTTCCTCTTCTATGAAACAAGGGTGATTGTTCTTTATGGAGTTGAGTTCATTGAATGAAATAATACACGGAAAACACTTCAAAGTATTTCTGGCATAGAATAAAAACAATAGATGTTAATTCTTATTGTAATGTCTTTGTCACTAATGTGATTACCAAAAACTTTTTACATAAATGCACTGCCTCCAATTAGAATCTTCTCACTGCTCTGGTGGCTTATGACTCATGCTCTTTCTTTTCCCCTTTCTGATTCTTATTGCTGGGTGGTTTTTCCATTTAAAATGTACCAAGCCCAATATTGTTTAATAATAACAATTAAGTCAGGACAATTATTTTCTCTCTATGTTTTAATAGTTTAATTCATTCCACCTACCTTTCTGTCCGGTTCTTCAGGGTTAATTAGGAGCAGCTTTGTACTTGGATAGTTGGTTAATGACCAAGTAGAATGTTGGGAGAAAGCAACTCAGATATTTCCATCTTTGCATCCAATTCCCATTTCGTTTGTCTAAGGCCACCTACAGTATTAGGTAATTATTAAAGCTGATTGCATATCAGAGCCTAAATATAGTGTTATGGAATTGTACTTCACTCACACTCCCCTCATGGCAAATGAATCAGAGGCACTGCCATGTATTTTTGAAGAGTAAATCTTTGTGCTAATTAATTATATTAATATCAACATGTTGATATTGATATAATTAGCACAGCGGATGACACTGATATAATTAGCACAAATATTTACTCTTCAAAACTAAGTGGCAGTGCATATGCATATAATAAGCTTAATAATAATACTAAGTAGTTATGGCATCACTTTCTCCAAAGAGCTTATAAAATACATAAATAGCTGAAATTCAAACTTCACTGAGAGCTACGATGGCATCATGGAGCAAGGTTTATGCAGTCAGAGGAAACCCCATAAATATGGGCATTTTCCCCAAATAAAAGCAAATCTCCAAGATGCTTCCCATAGACAAATCCCAGATAATATCATTGAAATTGGATAGGGTTCCTTCTCTCTCTTTATTCTGATCAATGTTCAGCTAATATCAAACCACAATCTTTTGGTTTTAAAACAAAGAATTGGGTAAAGGCAGGGATTTTGGAGAGGGAAACAAAATTGTTTAGACTTCCTTATCTCCAATGTCTTTGATGTAGAAAGATCATGGGCCCACTGTCAAGGAGATCTGTCCCTAGGTCATCTCTCTTTTGTCTGTTGATGGAGATTTCACACTTCTTTACATAATTATGAAAGGAAGAGAGGGTTTGGGGGAAATGTGGTATCATGAGAAGAGAAGGTGGGCATGATGCCTAATGGTTCCATTGGCACTCTGCTGTCAGGGGCCTGTGAGAACCAACTTTCCCACTGTGTTTGTGATGGGTGATATCAATCTCAACCAATTTCTTATTTCTTTATTTCTGAGCGCAGGCTACTCGAGTACTGAGTACAGGCTATACATTTTCTTACCGTTAACAACTACAATTAGAACAATCATAGTTTTGAAGCCATGGTAGCACACATACACAGAAGCACACATACATATCCATACCCACAAATATACTGACTATACACACAAAACATTACCCTTAGTTCAAATTAACCCACTGCTAAGCACGAAAGATGCGGACCAAGAGACTTTTATGTTACGTTAAATTTTATGAGACCCTGACCTACTGGTGAACATCTGAAAAGTAAGTATGGTTTTATGGACTGACAGAAAAGAACATTAGTTATTTCAGCCCTCTTTTTCTCTGAGCACTAACTCCAATAATGGAGCATCCCAGATGTTCACTTCCTAGTGCCTCCTTGGATGTGAAGATTGCACAGCAGGAGACAACATCTGGGGAAAAAAGGAAAGATTATGAGGAAAACAGAATATTGGTGTGTGCCTGGTTGTGATTCTTGGGTATATTTCAGACTTTTCTTTTTTAAAGGCAGACTCTTTTGTAGATTGTTACTTATAATTTCTGGGCACAATGGCAGAGGAATTTCTTTTTTTTTTTTTAATGTTTTATCTATTTCTAGGAGAGAGAGAGAGAGAGAGAGAGAGACAGCGTGAGCAGGGGAGGGTCAGAGAGAGAGGGAGTCACAGACTGAAACAGGCTCCAGGCTCTGAGCTGACAGCACAGAGCCCGACGTGGGGCCCGAACCCACGAACCGCGAGATCATGACCCAAGCGAAAGTTGGACGCTTAACCGACTAAGCCACCCAGGCGCCCCTAGGAATTTCTTCTTGAGGTTTGAAGTTTTGCTTTTCATTTTTTCTTGTATGTGTGCAGTTTTAGAATTCCAGCTGTAAACTGACCTTCCTCCTTACCCTAAGCCATACTGTTTTGCAACTTCTTGTGATATAAGGCAGCTTTAGTCCTTCAACAAAGGGCTTCACTGTTACAGTGAGAAGAAGTAGAAAGTTTCAGCATCTCAGGAACGTCATGGCTCAGACAGTGCTTGGTTCTAGGGGGTTGAAGTTCAATCCTAACTCTTACGATCGTCTCATTTCATTTTGACATCATAATTGAGACTAATCTACACCAATTTCTCCCCCACCCCCAACACGTTCTTGCTTCCCAGTTTAATCTTCCACTGCCATTTGAACATAACAGCACTGGAGTGGGCGCCTTTTCAGAGACACACGCTGGAATCATTTTACATTGTAGCCTCAGCTCACGATGGTTTGCAAAGCAGGTATCCAAAGGCACACGCTGAAATCATTTTGCCAGTATAATCTTGCCGTTTAATAGCTTCCTAACAGGATAGTCAAAGAAACACTCTGGAAACATTTTGCCCTCCTAATTTCATGTTGTAATGACATCAAAATGTCATAAAGCAATTACCATCCCAAGCACAAAATGATCTTTAGAAGTTACTTTCTCCAAAGGCTCATTAACTTCTTTCTAGCTTTAATATCTTGATTGTTTTAAAAAAATGTTCAGTGCTAATTGAGAGACTTCATTTAAAACTGAATACCATTTATTTAGTACCACCTCCCCCTCTTTCTCCATCTCTCTCTCAATCTCTCTACCTTTACTTCACCTGCTCTCTCCCTCTCTCTCTCCCTCTGTCTCTTTGTCTCTCTATCTCTCTCTCTCAACCAAATACAGAACCCTAGATTTGTACATACACACACGCTTTTCGACCTCTCCAGTTAAAATTCTAAGTGAAACTGACCTGGGACAAAGCAAAAATTGGCATAATGCATGGATTGCTTTGGGGACAAAGGGAATTGTAGATACTGGAGGCATCCCTGGAGGCAAGCATGTCCCAAAGTTTCTGCAATACTCAAAAAACACGAGGCTGAGTACTCCTTACGAGGACAAAAAGAAATGTGAGAGGCCTAATTGGAGAAGTTCTACATGTCAACATAGCCATCTGATATCAACTACCCCCATTTCTAATGACTGAGATCTGCCACGCGTATTTCTCCAAATGAAAACTGTAAATCAAGAGAACAGATGATGATAAATTGGATTCAGTCTCTCTCTGTGATACAGGCTGTGATTTGCAGCTGTACCCTCCTGAAACATCTATGGGAGGGGTTCAAACGTATGTTTTTCTGTGAGCTATTGAGCTACCCGAGATGAAGAAGGAATGGCAATCGACCTCAACAACCTTTTCTAGCATAAGCATAGGAGCCAATTTGCTCAACCCACATGTTCAGGTAATGTTCATAACTTAAATTTTAACTCTCTGAGCACATTCTTATCTGGGTAATAGAATGCTGGGAAATGAGCTCAACTAATTTGCACAAAACAATGTCAAGGATGTCATGGCCTCTCACATCAAGAGATAAGATGGCATCTGACTTTCTTTACAGACTCCCTGTCCATGACTAAATAATGCAGCATTATATTCTTGCCCAATATTTTTTTTTCTGCTTAAAGTCCCTCAAATGTGACCTGTGAAGCTATGAGGAACTAGTTTGATCATTTGCTGGTGGTGAAGAGGCAGAACGATTGGTTCGGATGCTTGAAAATAAAGCTAAAACGGGGAGGAGCTATTTGGTTAATAATAAACCGCAAGAAAGATATACGAATAAAAATAAGCATCTTAATGATTTACCATTGCTGTGAAACCAATAGGCTGGTGATCCAGTCTGATATCCACAAATTTGTATAATCCTCAGGGTGAAACAATTTAATGGACTGTCTCTTTTATGGTTACAAAAGGCCTTTCATGTGATCAATTATACATAAGAGTACAATAAATGTAACTTTCTTCATACTAATCACATCTCACTTAAAGTCTCTTGTTGGTCTTTGGAGTGTACACAGCATTCCCAATAAAGTTTTTAGTTCGGACTCTTACCAAAAGTTAATCTGCCCAGAACTTCCAAATAAATCTTCGGTACGAGGGACCTTTTTTCCCAAACTAAATAAAATTGTTCAAACAACACAGTTTGTTAGGAAAGTGCCACCTCCTCCTGTTCTGGCCCCTTCCTCAACACAACAATCCCGCTGCTTCAGTCAGCCCGTGGGCAGTGGGGGGTCGGTTTGATTGTTTTTCTTCTGTTTGGTTTTGTTTGTGTTTTGTTGAAAAGGCAGCCTAACACTGTGTTAACACCGTCACCTGAGGCTAGCAAAATTTGGCTAAGAGATGGAGATTTCCAGTCCTCACTCCGTGGCAGGTCCCAGGAGGCTCTCAGACCCTCAGATTCCTATAAAGCCCAAATTCCCATCTGTTTTATTATATGTTTAATTGGTTTGCTCTTCTATGGAACCGGAAAGTAAAATGAAACCCCTCATCATATGCCACTTAAGTTAGGGGTAAAGGTCACATTGATTGTGAAAGTCAGTGTGAAAAATAAGAAATGACGAAAGTTTCCAAATTGCCTTAGTCAACCAGTTGATGCTTGACTTTGAGTTGGTGGATTCAATAAATTTTTGTTTTTAGCCCCTACTAAGTACCAGAAACTGTTCTAGATGCTACAGTCACAAGTAAGCATTAACTAACTCTGCATTTGCTTTAAAGAGTAGAATGAACTTTAAGCCATTCCCCTGATCCTACATACACACAATACACAATTCATTTTGCAGTATGAAGCATCTCAGAACATAAAAGACAGGACTAAAGAAAAGAACAGGGAAAGGCAGTGGGTATTTTTCTTCAAGCTTCCTAAAAGAAAATGAAAGATTTCTGAGAAAGGAGATTTCTTTAAGATCCCAGTTGAGGGATTAGTTAGTCCCTTGAGGGTTAATTTTGGGGCTGAGCATCCTGAGAAAGTTACATGTATGTGAAAAATTAGCAAAATTCAGGCTTAACCTCTAAAGCAAAAGATGGAAGAGTCTGTGTGTTTGTGTGCACGTGTGTATGTGTGTTTAATTAGCCTCAGAGTATCTAAGAAAACATTCTGAAGGCTCACTTGTTGCCGCCTGCTCCATGATTTTGGCCTCTCAAGTGTGGTTTGCTAAAGAAATCAGGCTGCCAGCAAAGTACAGCAAATTGGAAAAATGAACTGGAACATCATAATCTGCTTCAGCTATAGCAAAGAAAAAGACATCTGGTAGACCACTTGGAAGTCAGCCAATGATGAAGACTTCAATTAAAATAAAGAACATGTCCTCAGGAGAGCATCTCTGAGCTCAAGAAGTTATAAGTCCAGTGTGCTACTTGAAAGCCAACTGCTAGAGAAAAGTCATTTTCAAATAAAGCGAGACAGAGAGAGCAAGGTTTGAATTCTTCCAAGGATCATCTTCCTGCCTGTCCTGTCCTAGCTGATGACTTAATAGGAGCTGGAGGTGTCACCACTCAATGCTGGAAATAGGCTATCACACAGAAAGTGAAGCTGTAGGTCTACCCACAGCGTTTCTGGGGAAATTCAAATGTTAGCACGAAGTATAGGGTGCTGTGGTATAGCTAAGAATACACTGGACTGGGAATCAGCCAGCCAGGGTGCTAGTTCTAACTCTGCCACCTTTGACCTGTGAACCTCATGCAAGAGACTTCATCGTTGTGGGTTTCAGTATCCCCAGCCGACAAATGAAGATACGAAAATCTCTTTCATAGAAATAAGGAGAGGAGTGCATGAAACATTCTGTGGAATGGCATTTAATATAATGCCTGGCATGCAGTATGCCTGCGGCATGTTAGTTAAATAGAATAAACCAAATAGAAAAGAAAAGCATTCTTGCTAAAAATCTGGTATATATTTTTAAATGAAAGAAATGGAATCTGATATAAACAACATCCATGAAAAACACACCCTGGCCCACAAGATAATGCTGCCTTTTGCTGAAAAGAGTCACATGGCTATGAAACAGATAAAGCAATTTTGTAGAATCCCCCAAACAGGCTCAAGGACTGAACTTAGAGACAACTGGACACCAAGGCATTGAACTTCTGTTCAGGGAAAGGAATTGATGGTCAGTGTCTGCAAGATGATGGAAGTTCTGCAAACAGCAGGTGCCTAGAAATTCTCCATAGACAGACAGTCTACCTACTAGTTTCTTGGTATAGCAGTAACACAGAGGTTTTGGTAACTAATATTCTTGATATCAAATATCTAATAAGATCATTTCTATATTGCAATTATTCCCAGAAATGCTGGACAACCATGAAATCAACCACCTTGCAGCGTTCAAGAGAACTGGCAAAGATCATGTCCCTAACCCTTGAATGGGTAATTCTTAAGTGATTGATTGATACCTAAGAGGGAGTTTGTTATTGGGCCTTTCTTATTTTATTAAGCCTTAAAAAAGCCCAACGCCACTGAGCCTTTTGGTGTTACTTTATTTATTTTAGCATTTGCAATTAATTTCTGTATGTATGTCTTTCTCTTCTGCTAGCCTGGGAGCATCGTGAGAGTAGTTTGTCTTTCTCAAGACCCACAGCTCCTGTCACAGAGGCCGGCACATGACATGTGTTGTGTGTGTGTGTGTGTGTGTGTGTGTGTGTATACATATACCCATATATATATATACATATTGTGTATATATGTATATATTTGTATATGTAGTAGCAAAGCATATGTATATATACTGTATATAGCATATAGTAGCATATGTGTATATTTGTGTATACATGTGAATGAGAGAAAGAATGTTCCTCAAACCATTCACTAGCAACAGTGCTTATGGGAATGATATATGCAAGCAGTAAGAGCACCAAAGGATACACATTAGGACAGGGGAAGGAGAGTAAAAGAGGTTTAACAGAAGGTAGGTTACAAAAATAAGACTTGCCTTACATCTCAGAACTCAGATGGGAAGAGCTGGTCTTTACACACCTTGCTCATTTCAGGCAATTGCTTTGTTGAGCTAGTGACCCAAGGAAAGCTGCGGTTTAGTAGTAAACACTACCTTCCTATTTGCAAATTGATGGATGGACTCTGAAATGAAGAAAAAACATATGATGATTCCCACAAACTAGTGACTGTAGGTTACAATAGAAGTCTCCCCTCCCCTGATAACGTAGGGAGCCTAACCCCTACAGATGCGGAGGAAACTCATTCTGTCTGTTTGTCTGTCTGTCTCTCTTTCTGTCACAAGGATCTGAAAATCTGGGCCTTGAGAAGACTGAGTTGGTTTTCTGTGAAGCTAAGGATATGTGAATTCTGGGAGAAAGCTGGGTCTGTGTCAGAGAACTGGGCCTTTACAAAACAAATATTCTCAAAAGTGGCAAGAGAAGAGAAAGTGAAACCAAAACAATATATAGCACAGGAAACATGGAAAAAGCTAATTTTTGGCTGGCTTTGCTACTGCATTGAATATAGTTGTGAAGAAAAGGGAAAGGAGAAGGAAATCCACAATCCTATTCTTGAAGGCCTGTTTGAAAATGTCCTCCTTCATTTGCTTTTTTCGTCTGGTTTTTCAGTAAAGATGGGCATAGTTAATAAATGAGTCTGCATCATCAGACAACATGTTAGCTTTGGGCCGATTTCTTCCTAATACTCTGCCATCACCTTCAGTTCAAATGAGCCTTTTCCGCAGGAAGAAAAATCAAAAGAGACAAATAGAGACATCATCCATCTTATTGCCTTGGCCTCTAACAGTTAATGGCCACAAAAGTCCACAACCCTTCCTGAAGGCCAAACGCTGGTCCCCTGTCCGAGGAGTGGGCAGGAATATCAGGGGACAGGAGATGATGGGGCAGCCCCGAGAGTGGAAACTGGAAGCTGCCTTACCAAATACACACATTGAACTCACCTTCAGAAAATATCCAATAAAAAGGTACGAGAACTTGACACCAATGAATTTTCTTTTTCGACGAGCATCTCCTTTGTTATATCTTGCTTTATGACCATACCACCTGCATCAGGGGATAACAGACAGAAGTCACACAGTCCTGGGCTCTACTCCTGGTTTTGGCATTCACCTGTCCCACTGTGTTAGTCAGCTTCTCCAAGAGTCTGTTCAATCTTTTTTTTTTTTTAATGTTTATTTATTTATTTTGAGAGAGAGAGCATGCCAGCATGGGGAGAGGCAGAGACAGAGAGAGGGAGAGAGGGAGAGAATCCCAAGCAGACTCCACGCTGTCAGCACAGAGCACGACATAGGGCTCAGCCCATGAACTGTGAGATCATGACCTGAGCCAAAGTCAAAAGTGGGACTTTGAATAGTTTCAACTGACTGAGCCACCCAGGCACTCCTGCTCAATCATTTATAAGAAGGAAATTGTTACCTCTCTCAAGGATCACTAGGAGGATTGAATGAGCAAGACTATGTGAAAGCACATGGTGAAATCTTAATAAATACTTGTTTCCTTTATGCTTGTGTTCCAGAGCAGTACTATTTGCCTAACTGGACTTCTCAGATCTGACCTCTTTATTCCCCATTTCCCCCAACCCCCACAGTTGCTTGATTAAGGAAATTGTCTGACACAGGTCATCAAGCCCATGCCATGTTCCTGGCTCCATGTCATTTTCTAACACATTTGAAAGTTTGAAAAAACTTTTCAAAAAAGTTTGAAAAGTTTGTAAGCCCCAGACCATTAGCTACAAAATCCATTATTGTCCATGATTTTGGAATTCTCCAAGCTCCTGGAGATGATGATGATGATGATAATAATAATAATAGTAATAGTAATAGTAATAATGACTTGCCACTCTGAATAGCTTGAAATGAGTTTGATGCTAAGAACTTTGTATAATAATTGTTTTTTAAAATACATTTATTGTCAAATTGACTTACATGCAACACCCAGTGCTCATCCCAACAAGTGCCCTCCTCAATGCCCATCACCCATTTCCCTCTCCCTCACCCCCCATCCACCTTCAGTGTGTTCTCTGTATTTAAGAGTCTCTTGTGGTTTGTCACCCTCTGTGGTTTTCCTCCTCTCTTCCCCCATGGTCTTTTGTTAAGTATCTCAAGATCCACACATGAGTGAAAACATGTATCTGTCCTTCTCTGACCGCCTTATTTCACCCAGCATAATATATATAATAATTACAACTTAAGTGAGTTAATATTTTTGAGCACTTGTAATAAGTGTTTTACCTAACAATCATCATATAAATAATAATAGCTAATATTCACCGCACACTTAAAATTTGCCCACTTTTACTTGTATTTCTTCCCCTCAGCCTTCCCACTGATATAGGAATTTGGAGCTCAGGGAGGGAACTGGCCTACTTAAGGCTGCACAGCTCTCATGCAAAGCTGGGATCCCAATACTGGTCTAACTCCAAAGTGTTTCCTTTAACTACTGTACCTACTTTTTCCAAGAGAAATCCAAGTTTTTAGGGGATCTTTTTTGGGAGTGTGGTATGTTCCCACAGCTAGAGAATTATTCTGGGGGTAAAGAACTCTCTTAGGTCAGGCCCACTTTGGCCCTCTCAGAGTTTGGGAGCTCTGACTTCTTTCCAATCTACAGCCCCAGATAAGCCCCTTAATGGTGAAGTGACCATGGTCTGAGGGTTTTGGGTTGCTTGACCTACCCCAGACTGAGAAATCCTGGACTGGTTTTGGGCAAACACCCATTCCTGCCTCCCAGTCTCACCCAAGCAACCTACTGTGTGCCCAGGTGTAAACTTGACTCAGGGAGGGATTCAGAGATGTAGTCATTTCCATCCAGGAGCTGGAGTAGATCTCCCTTTTCCAAACTACCTCCCTGCTGAGGTCTGTCACAAGCTCTTTAAGAGGGGAAAGAAAGTCCTTCATTCCATAAGATGTTGGTCCTGGAAGAGAGGACTTAAATTCATAGCAAGGTGAAAATACCTGTAGAATTTCCATACTTGGAAGGAGGAAGGGACCTGCATGCTTAAAGAGGAAAGGAGAGGAGGATGCATCTACAGAGGAGACCCAAAGTGTCCTAAACAAACACACTTGTGATAGCCCAGTCACGGACAGTGCTTGTCCTAAATGCAGTTAGTGTGACAGTCTGCTGGGAATGGCTGGGGGCTGTTTGGATGCAGGAATGTGGCTGAGGTGTGGGAGGTGTGAAAAGGAAACCAGTGTAGTGGTTAAGCATCTGGGCTCTGAAATCAGACAGGCTTTGAATTTCACTCAGCTATTTATAAGCTGTGTCTGAACATTGGGTGAGTGTTTTACCATCACCTAACCTGTCTCCTCCTCCGTAAAATGGAGATAATGCTAACAGCTCCCTCCTTCTTAAGCTTGCTGTGTTGATTAAATGAAAAAAAAAAAAAAAAAAAAAAAACATTATAGTAAAA
>NW_027532249.1:15833777-15930119 GCF_008692635.1 Crocuta crocuta
TTCTGGTGTGATTAAAAAAAAAAAAAAAAAAAAAAAAGAAAGCATATAGTGCAATGGCTGGTGAATAGTTGGTGCTTAATAAGTGTTATTAATAATGATAATATTCATTAATATCATTAACTTTCCCTAATCTCCTGGCTTTTCCCAATTTAGAGAAGGAAGAGAAGTTCATCTTCATGGATTTGGAAATCTAATAAACATCCCATGAACTGAGACTATGGAGGAGTGAGGGACTCAGGGGAGAAGGGCGGGGCATGGATTCCATTAGGCATTGGGCTCTCTCGGCCATGGGGTTTTAGAGGCACATCTGAGAGCAGCTGAGACTCTAAATGCCTTGTTTTCACAAAGGTTCTTAATGAAGAGCACAAAAACTTTACCATTTCCACTGAAAACTCAGTCCCTTCTGTTTCCACCTGGTGTGTAAGTATTGCTATCCCCATTTGGTTGCCGGGAAGAGTCTGGCAACCAAACACCAAGCCTGGGTGCCTGCAGCCCACCCCCGCCTGCTTCACCCAGGGCCAGCCCTAGAGCTACTTGCTCAGGCAAGTCAGCTGGCTGTCAGGGTAGCTCATTCTTGCCTCATCCCAGAGTCCTGAGAAAACGATTAGATGCTTAAGAGGGTGTGTTACAACTCAGTGCTTTTTTTCGGCTCCCATAACACAATTCTGCAAAAGTTGCTCAACCTCAGGATGATCTGTTCACCAACCTCTATTTCTGCAAGTTGAAGTCTTCCTGTGACACATCCCAAGCAGGCTGGAGTCAAGTGGTGTCTCCTTTACAAATTACCCGGAATGTTGGGGATGATGTGTAATCCCGTGCCTGAGCCTATTAGCTCTCTTAGCCGCCGTGATGGAAACCAGGTAGCTGTCTGCTTTCAGTCGCACATAGCTCTGTGCCAGACAGCTGCGGAGAACCTTTTAGGGGAAGAAAGAAATCGCTTTGAAGGAATGACTAGTACTGCAAGACTGTGGAGCCTGGAATCACAGGGAGTTTTCTCATAAAACCAAGAAATACAGCACCATCCTCAAAAGAGGGGAGCAGCTCATGACCTACTTTATTGCTGTGCCTTTGAGCCTGGTGAGTCACCATGTAACTTCAGTGGCTCTTCCTGGCTGACCTGTTGCATATGTTGTTCATCTCCAAGCAGGTTTGTAGTTAATACGGGGAGTTCGTGGCGTGCCTCTGGCGGAGAAGCAATATACATACAACTCGAGGTGAGGTTTTTTCTTCTTCTTTCCCTTACTGTTCTCCCTGTTGCTTATGTACCCTTGCCCATGCCACCTGCTGCTCTTACCAGCATTCCTTCCCACAAATTCTACTAATAAGAAAGAGGGGACATTCAAGACAGAACCGTTTAAATCTAATGATTTATGAGGGCAGGGTTGTGCTCTAAGCTGTTCACCACTTTGCTCAGAGTCTAGAATAGCACCAAAATCAGAATACGAGCCGAAGGCCAATTTTGGGATTCTGGAGACTTACTGCCTGAATGTACGCACTCCCAAAAGTTACTGGGACCACATCCCATCATTTGGTAGACCAATACAGACACAGATTGCCCTCTGTGACGGTTCAGCATCACCCTAGTTAACAACTAGGTAAGAAGGTTAAAAGTGCAGTGATAGGTACTTAATATTTCACTGCCCAAATACTGTGCCTATCTCTTGACTATTTGAAATTAACATTCCCTCCCTAAAAACGTCTTTGGAAGAGGAGTGCCTGTGTGGCTCAGTAGGTTAAGTGTCTGACTCTTGACTTTGGCTTGGGTCATGATCTCGCAGTTCATGAGTTTGAGCCCCTCATTGGGCTCCACTCTGACCAGGTGGAGCCTGCTTCGGGTTTTCTTTCTCTCCCTCTCTCCCTCTTCCCCTCCCCCTTTCTCTCTCTCTCTCTCTCTCTCTCTCTCTCTCTCTCTGTCTGTCTCTTTCTCTCTCTCTCAAATAAATAAACTTTAAAAAGTCTTTTAAAGATTGTTATCTTAAGACTAGCAGGTCTCCCCCATCTTCTCCGACTGGTCGCAAAAAAATCCTTTCCTGAGTGTTACAAGCCACCTTCCTTTACTTGAGAATCAGAGAACTCCCCATCTCTGAAGGCAATTCTGAGAAACAGCCTTGGTTTATACTTTTATACATAAAAGAAAGTCTGATATTGTTGAATAAAAGAACATGTCAAGGCTGTCCAGTGTGTTAGGTTGGGTTCCCCAGAAGCAGACCCTGAGATGTAGATTTGTACACACTAATGTATTAGGGGTGCCTCCTCAGGAAACCTGGTATTGGAGTCAGGGCCAAGTTAGGGAAGGGGAAGAAACCAAGCAATGTGTGATCTCAGCCAGAGATTCACAGAGTCAGATTTCATCCTGATATCCCCAGAGCCTAAATTACAGCTCAGAGTTGTCCTCAAAGGCAAGAGGCTTTATACTTGTGTCCCTTGGTCATTGGGAGGATGTCATGAATATGAGCAAAGCAGGTTCAAGTAGCCTAAGTGTGATGTGTGAACAAGGTGTGATGTGTGAGCAAGGAGGGTAAGTGTGGGTACGCAGAATGGGATCCAATGGCAATCTGTGTGGAGCACCTGCATAATTCCTGGTACCCAGCTTCTGATTGGTGAGCACACCTCTCCTATAGTCCTGCAACACAGCTCTGCGTAAATAGCAAGGACTTTTCAAAATAAAAGTATGGCTCTATGGTATTTTTTTCCATTCAACTGTGTAAGTTCTAGAATCTCCGAAATGACCTTTGCGGAGACACAGCCGATATGTTTTTCCCATCTGCCTAGCTTCTGTGTCCATATCTTAATCAGCCCCAAATCTGGAAATGAATCCCATGAAAAGGTATTTTGGTCCCTTCCTACTCTAAACTGGTTTGCTGACTGCCAGAGCTGGCTAAACCATTTTGTGAACCTGGTCCTCGGTAGTCCAGACCCCATGTGGCCACCAACAGAGGAGCAGAGAATGAATGTGAGGCTTCATAGTGCAGAGACCTCCCCACCCCACCCCGTGCACAAATGCTCAAAGTGCATGGAATGCTCTAATGCAAATAAATAGTCTCCCATTCAACAGCTCAAGAAATCTGTCTCTCGGAAGATGCATACTTTACAAGCCTGTGTGTGGAATCCAGGCCACTCACTGGTGGGTGCCAGACCAAGCACTTCCTTACTCTGTTCTGTCCCCTCTATTAGATGGAAGTTCCACAGGAGTGGTTCCTGGTCTACACTTGTGGGCCATTGTATACCCAGAGGCTGGAATAGAGCCCAAGTCAGAGTAAGTACTCAACAGATTTTTTAAAAATACATATTTGTTAAATGAATGAATGAAGTCACCTCCCAGGAAGCTAAATTATTTAGTCAATCCCTATCTAAGTGGAAACTAATTTTGGATGATTTTCTCTACTTTTCAGTCAACTCAGCACTGTCCTTTAATGATTCAATCTCTTGAAAGTGCCTTCTAATGGGCTTAGTTATTTTATTTATTCTGTTTTGTTCAATCACAGATAAATTTGCATTCGATTGGATCTAAATGGTTGGCAAAGGCCCATCCTTGGCTACAACTCATCTCAGCCATCACAAGACAGGCTGAATTTGGGCATGTTTCCACAGAAGTGAAAAAATATTTCCCACATATATTCAGTTATTCATTTATGGGTAGACCATTATGCTCGAGTATTATCTGTATGTTTTGATTTTCTTCTTTCTCCAGCTTTCCAGCTCTTGAGCTTTCTTTTCAAAAAATGATTATAATCGTGAAGGAGAGGAAGCTCATTTCAAACCAGTTCATCTTGCCAAGGAAAAGTAGCTCCGTTATCCTCAACTCCTACCACACTGAACTCTAAATTCTGCTTTCTCGGGCTTCCATGCATGGCCCGTACTGACTGAAATGCTCTTCTCTCACTTATCTATGTGCCAACCCTGTCCTTCCTCACCCAATCCCAGGGCTATTTTCTTCATGAAAACTTTCTGTGGAGAGTGAGGTGCTCTCCCCTCTTTCTGCTACAAAGGGCACCAGATATTCAAACCTTAAATCTCTTAGCACCTGTCAGTTTTTGATGGAAGTTCATCATACTGATAGACGAAACCTGATGCAGATTTCCTGGGTTCAAATCTTGGCTCTACCATTTAATGACTCTGTGACTGGAGACAAATTACTTTATCTGTCTTAGTTTCTCATCTCTTTCTTTCTTTTTTTTTTTTCATTTAAATTTTAGTTAGTTAACATAGAATGCAATGTTGGCTTCAGGAGTAAAATTCACTGATTCATCATTTACATACAACACTGGGTGCTCATCACTACAAGGGCCCTCCTTAGTACCCATCACCCATCTAGCCAATCCCGTACCCACCTCCCTCCAGCAACCCTCAGTTTGTTCTCTATCATTAAGTCTCTTGTTGTTTGTTTCCCTCTCTCTTCCCCCCTTCCCATATGTTCATCCGTTTTATTTCTAACATTCCGCTTATCTCATCTGTTTTTTTAAAAGGTAATAGCGGGGCGCCTGGGTGGCTTAGTCGGTTGAGCGTCCGACTTTCGCTTAGGTCATGATCTCGCAGTTCGTGGGTTCGAGCCCCGCGTCGGGGTCTGTGCTGACTGCCAGCTCAGAGCCTGGAGCCTGTTTCAGTCTGTGACTCCCTCTCTCTCTGACCCTCCCCTGCTCACGCTGTCTCTCTCTCTCTCTCCTGGAAATAAATAAAACATTAAAAAAAAAATTTAAAAAAAAAGGTAATAGCATTACGTACGTTGTAGAGTTGTTAGCATTCAGTCATTTAATACATGAAAAAAGAACACACAATAATGTCTAGCATGCAATCAGTGATCAATAATTATTAGTTCTTTTAAAAATTATTATTGTTCTTTTACATGTTTGCCTTGTCAACTAGATGGTTATCTCCCAGTGGGCTTGAGCTATGAATTGGCAGCTTTCTACTTCCAAATCCTAAGGCAGTGTGTGGAACATAGTTGAAGTTCTATAAATGCTGAATCAATGAGTAAAAGATAGCCGTTGGCCATGGTGATAAAAGTGAGACGTAGGCATTATCTGAGAGTGAGCTGCATCTCTTGGAAAGTCCTGTAAGGACTGTATTCTATATAACAATGTTGACGACCACGGTGAAATAATCTGCTCTAGGCCAGTCCTCCTGGAAAAGGTCCACAGTCATCCCTAGAGACCAGGCTTCTGAGCCCATCAACTCCCACCCTCACTTGTGGATAGTGCTGAACTCTAAAGCCACTCCACGATAATAAGAGGGATGACCTTGTCTTGTAGCCTAACATGATTGACATGGTGTTCACTGTACTCACCAAGCCAGTTAGTGTGTACATAGTCCTGGCTGGTGTTCAAAGAGCTTGGGGTGGGGGGTTCCCCTCTGCCTGTGCAAGTGCTGACTTTATAAGTAAGTGGAAGAATTGATTGCTAGAAAACTGTATTGCATAGGCTATTCCTATCCTCCCTGTGCTGAATCTCCCTCCTTTGCTTCTTCATTGCTAGTAGAACTGTAATTTCCTTTTCAAGTCAGTGAGATGTTATATCCAAGACATGGGATGGTGCCAAGACATATGGGTGGAAGTGACAGTCTCTTCTGATTCTTAAGAGCAATGCTTTCTTTCTCTTGCCTCTTTTGTACTCAGTCCATCTCCAAGAGAAGAAATACCCTACTGGTCCCAGAATAGCCAGAGGTATGCAGAGCAGACCAGAAACCTACCTAAGGCAAGGTGAAATGAACACAATCCAGTACACTCTCTGATCCATACCAGGGTCCAGACTCGGAGCTCAGCCAGGGTCTGCTCAGCATCGGCTCAAACCCGGAGCCACTGCCTGAATCAGAGCCACGCAAAATGACTGCAGATGCGTGAATGGGAAATAAACACTTCTTGCTGTGGCTGCCAAGATGCTGTGGTTGTTTTACATGGCACTGTTAAGCTGATACAGGAGTCATGAAGGCAGAGTAAGAGAAGCTATAAACAGATGAATTTTAGCTTCTTTCTCCTTTTGTGATGGCTGTCCCATGCTAGGCCAGGAAGTCCTGTGACCCGTGCTTTATAGGAAATGGAAAGCTGCAGCCTGCTTCTATTCTCATTTGTGGCTCATCTGAGACTTGGAGAAAATGTGTGAATTCTTCATGCGTATTGTCCTACAGAGGGGAGGAGCAAAGTGGAAAGAATCCCTTCTTGATAAGTGTCTTCACCAAATACCATCCATGCAAGTTGGAAATGACATGTTTTGGCTGGAGTGTTGAAGGAAGATTGATCACTTCAAGCGTTGTGAGTAAAGCCCCAATTTTTCTCCAGAGGCAATGTGGTGGAGTGGAAGTTATAAATCTGAAGGACTGAAATCAATAAGATTTGGTTGAAATCCTGCCTCTAACAGACGTGACCACCCACCCACCGCCCAATTATTTACCTTTATTGAGATTCAACTTCCTTACCAGCAAACTAGGAGTAGCAACACTGACTTTGCACATTTACTTTGAAGAGTCAATGAGTTAATGCACGGAGATTCCCTGCAACCACAGTAGATGGCCAATAATAAAAAGTAGCATTTTGTATGATTTTTTCACCAAGTTCTTCATTTTCCCCTTCCTATATCAGGAGTATAATTGATCTAATGACATAGAAATATGTGCATGTTATAATTCAATGATTTCTGTTTCAAATTTAGAGGTAATCGTGGGAGGATACATCCAGTTTTCCCAACAGTGGACTGACCCCACTCCATTTCAGATGGGTTTTACTGGAAAGTGTGAGTGTTACTTCTTTCTTCCTCGCTTTGAGGAGCATGGCGGGAAGGGAGGGCCTCCGGGAGGCTGGCAGTAGAGTCCCAAGCTTCCCAAGCACACCAGAGGATTTCACTAAGACAAAGCACACTGTTATTAAGATTAACAGTTTTCAGATGGAGTCAGTCTTTTCAACTAGCTGACAGACTGGTAATGATGTTCATGAGATGCCATTTCCTGCCAAACAGTAAGATGTGGAATTTGTTAAATTAAGCCATGTGATGGGCCTGAAATGTATTAACTTAATCCATAATGAATGCCATTCCATTCCTTTTAACATGCTTCCCCAATTAAGTTATTTAGGCCTCAGATAGCTAAAGGAATTGAGCTGTCCCACTTGTTGCCAATTGGTTAATTCCTTGATGATGGATAAAAGCTACTAACTACTTTTGTTTTTAAATCTGTTTTCTTCAGTAATAGCAACCTTTTAATCAGCTGTTACAAAGGAAATGCTTAATGCTCCACAAGAAAATGCTCAAGAAAGTCAAAAAAATTAGGAAGATTAATGCAAAGAGACCCTGTTCAGCCTGCCAGAGCATCTCCACCAGGAACCAGTGTGGCTGCCATTACAGTCAATATGCCACAGGAAGGACTTGGTGGTCATTTTTATTCATTACCCTAGTGTTGGACACTTAGTAGACGTTCGGTGTTTATCAGGATGAACTGAACTAAATTCTGGAAGACTCAGAGTTTCTGACAAGTGTCTTTCCACAAAACAAGCATTTCCAGATTTCAGAATGCCCTTCTCATTCCCAAGAGGATGTGATAGAAATTTCCAGTAGAGTAGTATGTCTCTGCTAGAACCATTACTATGGGGAAGAGGGACAATCCTTACATAGGCAAGCAACCAACATATCCCAAGTGACTTTGCCACCTTGGGCTGCTCTTGCCTCAGGCATCGAGGTGTGTATGATGTTCAAAGACTTTCCTGGACAGTCAGTGTGTAATTTGCCCACAAACACTTGGTGCAATCTTGCACAGTGTGGCCAACTGACAGATAATCAGTGCAATAGTCCAGTCCATCAACCTTACCTTACATGGTAGAACATGCCAATTTGAAAGAAGCTTTTAGACAAAAAGCTGTTCAGGGTAAAATCAGTTCCTGTGATAAGGAACTAATGTTTGTTTGGTTTTGTTATCTTGGGGCCCACTTGATATTCCAAGACATGACTTATCACAGGCCTCTTATTTTAGAAGGAGCCTGGTGGGGAACTGTGGCAGTTTATATCTGGGGTTGGCAAACTATAGTCTGTGGGCCAAATTCAGCCCACTGCCTGTTTTTGTAAAGTTTTATTGTAAAGGTTTATTCATACCCATTTGTTTATGAATTGCCTGTGGTTGCATTTGAGTTACAATGGCAGAAGTAAATTGTTATGACAGAGACCATATATTTCATAAAGCCTAAAATATTTACCAGTTATCCCCTAACCGAAAAGTTTTGCTGACCCCTGGTTTTGATTTTTCAATATACTCAGTCTTTCTGTCTTCTTTTTGGTAAGACTATAATTTCCCCCACTGATGCTGGCTGCCATATCATGGTAAGCAGAGTACATATCCATGCCCCTTGACTTGGGGTCTTCAGTAGACAAAACTCAAGGTTTCTGTCCACTGACTATTCAATTATATAAATCTAGGCACAGCTGTAAAGGAATTTTGCAGGTGGAATTGAGGTTACAGATCTGAAATCAAGAAGAATATTCTAGATTATCCAGGTGGGCTTAATTTAATCACAAAAGCCCTTAAAAATGAATTATATGTCTGGCTGAAGTCAATCAGACAGGTGTGGCAGAAGCAGTGCAGCACCAGGGGGCTTTGGAGAGACATCAAGTATGACAAGGACTTGATATACCCTTGTTGACTTTGAAGATGGATGGGACGGGGTGTGGGAGGGGTGGAGGGATAGATAAGCAGCAGAAGAAATGTGGGCGGAATCTAGGGGCAAAGGTGGATCCTTGACTGATGGCCAGAAGGGAAACAGGGACCTCAGTCCTGCAACCACAGGGACCTGAATTTGTCCAACAGCCTGAATGAACTTGGAAAAGAGATTCTTTCCAAGTACTTCTTTCTAGTAATGAGCATGGCCCTGCTGACATCTTGATTTTAGTCCTTTGAGACTTGTGTCTGACTTTGGACCTACAGAACTGTGAGATTATAAATTTGTGTTTTTTTAAGCCACTAAGTTTGTGGTAATTTGTTATGGCAGCAGTAGAAAGCTAACTAACAGAGGGTCTAATCTCTTACTTGCTTTGATCAACGTGATGTTAAGAGACAGGATGCAAGTAAAGACTGCAAATGTTCCAGGGCTTCTACCATCACCAAAGAAATGTTTGGGTTTTTTCCATCACTGTAAGAAGAGCATGACCTGGCTGACCCGCTGATCAAAAGAGGGTGAGAGGCACCTAGAGCAGATCTGGACTTAACCTGCAGCTTGGAGTTGAGCCCAGCTGAGCCCAGCATGGATTAGCCTGCCCACAGGCCACCCACAGATGCATAAACACTAACATATTATGGTTTTTAAAAGCTGATAAATTGTGAGATGACTTGTCATGGAACATCATGATAGGTAAATGATAAATGTGAAGGTTTGTATTGGAAATGGGTTATTCCCATAACAGAAACCTAAAATATGTGGCAGGGGCTTGGGAATAAGACAGTGATTGATACACAATTAGTGCAGCTAGAATCAAGTGGCAAAAAGAATCAACCTGACAGAAGAGTTGGAAAAGTGAGAACCCATGTTACATGATGGCAAACACCAGTTTGGTGTTGCCTATAATAATCTGGAATGTATATGGTGCATGTAATTAATTTGTGGATTTGAGGGAGCAGACCTGTGACAAAATGTTGAAAGTTGAGCTGTAGCCACTTACTACAACATTTGAGAAGCCAAGAGACAGAGAACTCAGAAATGAACTGGTTATTTTTGCAAGCAGCATTTTGAAGGTATATAGAAAGTCCAGAAATCCCAATGTTGGAAATAAAATGAGATCTCACCAAATCAAAGGTGTGACCAGTATGATATATTCTGTAAAAAAAAAAAAAAAAAAAAAGTCAAATCCATGTGCTAACAGAAAGATATATTCTTAATATAAAGGCCAAAACAGAGGGATGATTATAACACCTCTTTGTTTTACTGACAACAAAAAAATATAGTGCTTCATGTATTGTCTGGGTTAAACAAAGAATCTTGTAGAAAGATTAGGGCATAGGCCCTTAGAAGTATGATGAGACTGAACTACTCACAGGTGAGACTTTATATTTGGAGAAGCATGGGTTGGAAGCATGTGGTTTTAACACATGGAGTTGACTAGAATCAAATACATGGAAAACTCACATGGCTTTTGAGAGATCTGTATTGTCAAAAATGCAGCTGGATATGTAACAAGACTGAGATTTTTGAAGCTATAAACAGTCTTATGGGCTGCCAAAGTTTCTAGAGATAGGAAGGAGTCTGAGAAAGCTGCTCAGACTTCAAAACAAACATATTTTCTACTGGCTACATTGGAAGTGGTCAAAGAGGATATTTGGAAAGGAAAGACCTTCCAGAAGCTGGAATCAAGTGGCGGAGAACAGTAGATACAAGATAGATGTATAGAGAACACAATTGGGGCCAGACCAAGGAACATTTCTTACCTCTAGGGAAAGGGCACCCAATGCCATTTCCCCGTAGAATTTCAGACTTGCTATGATCAGTGGCATGATTGAATGACACTTTTGAAGGACTTGAGATGGGTTCCTTCCACTAACGATTACCTGAATGTTGAGTTTGAGTTGGTCAATAGAATGGTATCAGAAGTGACACAAATGGAGATGTTAATTATCCTTATGTGGCCAGTCTTACTCTTGTAGGCTTCTGCCATTGCCATGATAAGAGAATGCTGGCTAGCCCACTGGTCCAAGGAAGATGAAAGACACATAAAACAGACCTGAATCCAAACTGATGTCTGATGCTAAGCTCAACTGAGATCAGCCTGGATCGGCCAACTTCCAGCTGATCCACAGATAACCTAAAGGTTGTTTTAATCCACTGGGTTTTGAGGGGTTTGTTATAACATTACTATTGCAAAAGCTAATAACACAAAGATTTCTTTTTTCTCTCTTCTCCCAAGAATTTCATCATTTTGAACACTAGTGGCAAGTTTTATGTTTCCTATAATTCTTAAATTTTAATTTAATTAATTAATTTTATTTTTTTATTTTAGAGAGAAAGAACATGCACAAGTGGAGGAGAGGGACAGAGAGAGAGAGAGAGAGAGAGAGAGAGAGAGAATTCCATGCAGGCTCCATGCTCAGCATAGAGCCCAACACAGGGCTCGATACCATGACCCTGAGATCATGACTTGAGCCAAAATCAAGAGTTGGATGCTCAGCTGACAGAGCCACCCACGTGCCCTCCTGTTCTTTTTAATATGTTTCCCAATTAGTCATGTAGCTGACCAACCTTTACTTTGGAAGCCAAAAACTTGTTTATAAACACCAGCGCTGCCATATACTGGTTATATGATCTTAAGCCCCAAAGTTAATATTCTTTAGATCTCAATGACCTTATCTATGGAATAATGATAATCGTCCTAACTTCATAGGGTTTTTTTAGGATAAAATGAGATAGCAGATTTGAGGAAACAGTGTGTTGCTTGACATAAAGCAGAGCCTTAATATAAGTTGAGCCTAAATAACTGGAATGGGTTAGTGGGTAATTTCCAAGTCTCTTCCTATGCCAACAACAGCATGGTGCTGAGAGATTCTTGATCTCCAACACATTACCTACTCCCTGATGCTGGTTTAATGATGAAAAACACATTTTATTTCACTATTTGAGACATTTCTCACACTGGGAACATCCCCCAAAGAGTTAACACATTGATTTAAATTTATACTCTGTTGTGAATGACTAATATCAGAATACATGTTAATAGAGATCCATGGGAAAGACACAAAATATTTGGGTTTATAGCTAGGTTCCTGGTACATGTTAGGTCAATATGTGGAAATGGCAGAGAACACACCCAGTCAGTTCACAAGCCAAGCAGCGTTTGTACATTGCCATAGTCCTAGAGAAAAACACTTAAAGAGTATGTGTATATTTCAGAAAAGGCACCATCACTGTTTCAAGAAAACAGTGTGCTATTGGTGGAAATGCAAACCAGTGCAGCCACTGTGGAAAACAGCATGGAGTTTCCTCAAAAAATTAAACACAGGGGCGCCTGGTTAACATTCCTTCGGTTAAGTGTCTGACTCATGATTTTGGCTCAGGCCATGACCTCAAGGTCGTGAGACTGAGTCCCACACTGGGCTCCACACTCCGGATGGAGTCTGCTTGAGATTCTCTTTCCTTCTTTCTCTGCCCCTCCCCTGCTTGCTCTCTCTAAACGAACAAGCAAACATTAAAAAAATAAATAAAAATAGAACTACCATATGAGCCAGTAGTTCCTCTACTGGTGCTTACCAAAAAAAACATGAAAACACTAATTTGAAAAGGTATATGCATCCTTATGTTTACTGAAGCATTATTTACAACAGCCAAATTGTGGAAGCAGCCCAAGTGTCCACTGAGAGATGAATGGATAAGGAGATGGTATATATGGATAGTGGAATATTATTCAGCTATTAAGAAAAGAGTGAAATCTTGCTATTTGCAACAACATGGGTGGAGCTAGAGAGAATCATGCTAAGTGAAATAAGGCAGCCAGAGAAAGACAAATACCATATGATTTCACTCACACATGGATTTTAAGAAACAAAACAACCAAACAAAGAGAAAAAGACAAACCAAAAACCAGACTCTTAACTATAGAGAACAAACAGATGGTTACCAGAGAGGAGGTAGGTAAGGGGATGGATGAAAGAGGTGAAGGAGATTAAGAATGCACTCATCATGGTGAGCACTGAGTAATGTACTGAATTGTTGAATCACTATATTGCACACACTCCAGTATGTTAGCTATACTGGAATTCCAATAAAAATAAAAATAGAGAAATAAACAAACAAAAAAACAAACAAATAAATAAAAGCTCCCCCCCCGAAAGAAAAGAGTGCAATTTATAGCATCCATCCAAAAAACCAAAAACTAACCAAAACTGACCTGACGACTTATTTAAATTTAGTTTTGAAATGTGTTGTGCATTTCTAAGTACAGTAAAAATCTTTAATATCCAAACCAGAGCTTGAGATTTAGAACTTAAAATATCTTATTTTTCAATCTTTTATTTTAATCTTCATTGCAGAAAAACATGTATATCGTATATAAATTTGCTTTTGCCTTGTAGGATGTGAACATTGGTAAGCTTATGTTTAGTTTTACTTAAGAATTCTGGGTGCTGCTTGGTCCCTGGGCCATCATTATAAATAAGAAATCTTACACCACAGCACTGAAGCCCTAGCAGGTAGCGAAGGTTGAAATAAATGTCTACTCATTATATTAAATACTGTGAAAATGAACTTTTTGATTAGGCCCTCAACAGCATCTTATTTTGCTATGACTTTGTTTCCCAATGTAGAACATAAATAGACACAAACAGTAATAAATAAAAACATGGTTCAGGTTATTTGAGGATTCCATTCAATTGGGTTTCAGTTAATTGCAGTTTTGCTGCATTTCCTCACAATGCCATTTCCCTTACCATAACTCTGTAGATTACCAGAGTGGACTATTTCATGCACAATTTATTGCAGAGACAGGCAGTATTTATCAGTTCCTTCATGGCAAAGAAGAATCATCTGCTTGAAGGCCATCACTCACACCGCTGTCAGCAGAGTGGCGAAGAGCTGAATAATAAAAGAAAGGAAAAGATCCCCCACAAATAGTGGGTCTATGATAACTTCATTAATTTAAGAATTAGGAGACTTTTCAAAATGGGGGAGAAATACCCAACCTTTTAGCAGAACATCCTAGATAAGATAGAGTCCAGGCCTTAGCTCATCCATCATTGTTTAGAATTAGCTTTCATGCACTTGACCTTAACCATCACTCTTTTTGTCAAGCCTGGGTGTCAACACAAAAGAAATTGGTTCATGGATGAGAGTGCTGAGTGTGCATCTGATCACACTCCTTTCAGGCGCTTACCTTCTCACAGTAAGGGATCAATTAAAACCAAATGGAGCAGATTTCTCTGGATATCTGGGTCGTCGATGTGGAATGCTATGGTTTGGGCAAAGAAGCATTTAACTAGAGAAGAGAGAAAGAAGCTCCTGGCCCGAGCACAAACAGGCCAGGCATGTATGTCATAAGCTGCGGGATGTAAACACATTCAGCACTGGACACAAAAGGACAAGGACACAAGAGACCGTCTGTCATGTCATTACCTGAATATCTAGCTGTATTATTTATAAACCAACTTGCGGCAGATGTTGTCTTTTTTAACACAAATCCTCCTTCCAGGGCATTATGCATGAGGCCTAATTGTAAATGCCTATATTGTTTCTTTCCCCCACTGATTTATTGTTCTATAGACATCTACATGGGAACGCAGTGTGGAACTGTGCTGTTTTCTCTATTAATTATTTTCACTCTTTGATTACTAATTTCAGAAGACAAACTTTTCACTGTTGACCTCCTCGGGAGTGGATTGTTTTACAACGAGACTGTATTAGGGAAATGAGTCCCCAGTGAAAGCAGAAGGGCATGAAAACCTTGTGTCTTATTTACATTAACCCAAACACAAGTTTCCCAGTCACTTCCCTCTTAAATCTTTATCCACTTGTACGAGGAAAAGTCGGAGGTCCAGGAACAGTGATTCACCAGTTATTGCACAATGTTGAAGCTATTACATTAAAATCAAAGCCTCCCCACTCCTCTTCTACTCCCTCCCCCCGTCATTACTGTTAGACATTAAGGCAGTTCTCCATATCTCTGTATCAAGGATGCAAAACCACAAGCTACTGCACAGGGAACATAGTAGGTGCTTAGAGATTATGAGTGTCCTTCCAATTTAGAATCTGACATGGTTTCTGAAGTAAGCTTTCATGGTATAATGAGCTAGAATTCGGAGGAGAGGTTGGAATTCATTTCCTGAGAACATTTGAATGCTTTTGTTATGCTGTGGGATTTGATGGGTTTCTTTGAGCAAATGGTGATCTGTGTGTGATCTCCCACCCACCTGCCCAGTGGGAAAGGATCACAATTCCTAGAGAGCGCTCATGGAAGACTGACCTGCAGTTTCCCTCTCACTCACCTCCACTCCCTCGCTCTTACCTCTGCTCAACAAGAGGGTGCAGTCCATACAAGTCAGAGCTGAAATGCAGAAACCAGTGGCTGCCAGGACAATTGTCCTGAGCCCTGGTGGGGAGATAGGAATGGACATGGTGGGGAAACATTTGTTGCTTGCATTTACGGGGCTCTGCTAGGGCCTCACAAATTCCTCAGGAGTCCCTGCTGAACTTGGCAGAAGCATGTGAACTTGGACTTGGGAAGGTCAGGACAGATCTTCTGCCTCAAGTCTCTATCCTGTGAAGTAAACACTTTTATCCCATGTCACTTAAGTGACCATCCACCTTTTTCGGGGATGTCGCCAGAATGGCAAACACATTCCCTCTTGAATAGGCCATTCATTCTGTTTTGTGAGACATCGAATAGTTAGTACCAAAGCTCTGTCCGGAGAAGGCTTTCCAACTTTCACCCTTCTGTCCTATCTGCTTTCTGGAGCTGCACAGAGGAAGCTTTACCATTCTCCCATGTGTCAGATCTCTTGAATTGTCTGATGACAGCATGCAGAGCTATAGGGCCAGACTTCATTCTGGAATAGAGGGGAGACAGTCACTTTGTACCCACCGTGGCTTGTTCCCCTCTACTTTGTCAAGGGTGGTCAGCAACCCCTCCCATCCGGGGGAGATTGAGCCAATGGGCCTGGTTAGGGCAGGTGGGCTTGTCCACCTACCATCCAGAGGGAGGATGAAAGAGCAGGTTGGAAGGCTGGAACTCAAGCTCCTTAAAGAGCTCAAGTGGCTGGATCATCTCGATGCTTGGTTTTCCCCAAACTCATGTTCTTTATTTTACTCCAGTGAAATCAATCCATTTCCGGTACTGAAGAACCGGTCTTGTAGGCCTGCTGCAGCTCTCAGGGACAGCCACATGCTTACAAAGGTTCAAAGTGGCTTTGTGTGTGGAGGCTCTGGTGGCCCCACTGCCTTCGTTGTCAAAATTCTTACCTGCCTTTCAGTGTGAGACTATCAAAGTGAAAATACTGACTCTTGGGGTCCCACCACTGGAAGACAGCCATGTCATTATAATCATGGTCGATGTATTGTCAAAAGGCCTGTTTTCTGACCAAATGTGCCAACTGCTGTACATGTTGGGGTTCCACATTCCATTCCAAACCATTAAGCCGGTGTGTGGCGAGAATAAAGGACTGTGACTCCCCTGCCTTCCAGTTGGGGTGATGGGATCGTCCTTTCTTCTCACATTCACTCAATCATTCGTCCAGCATCTATTTTCTGTCATTTGTGTGAAACCATGCTAAAAATAGATCCTCCGCACCTGCCACCTTAGTGCTCCCTCAATGTTTATTGAGAAAACCTTGGCTGTTACAGTCTTACTGGAGCTAAAGAGTGCATAGGATCCACAAGGAGGCCCTGAATTTTAAACTACTTTTCTGGGAATAGAATGTTTGCTTATTCTCACTGCACAATATTTAAAACTGCTTCTTTTGAAATAATTATAGACTCACAGGAAGTCATCAAGTGGATACAGAAAGGTCCTATGGACCCTTCACCCAGTTTCCCCCATTGGTAACATCTTACATGACTGTAGTCGAACATCAAAAGCAGGAAACTGACATTTGTAGAATCCACAGACCTTATTTAAAATCTCACCAGCTTTACATGCACTCGTTTGTGTCACCACACAATGTCTGAGTGTCTGGCATTCAGTACGTGGCACAAGACGACCATCTGGCATCTTAGAGGAGCTTACCTAAAACTTATAGAAGCGCACCATCCCCCAAGGGTCCATTCACAGTAGCTTCCTAAATGGGCTAGCTCTCTCACATTCTCAGAGTCGCTGTTCTCTCTCTCAATCTCTCTCTCTCTCTCTCTCTCTCTCTGCCATCTCTTGGGCCTGCCTCCAAGAACACGGACAAGTAATGCACTGACTGATGTGTGACAGTGATGACTGGAAGTAAGAGGATCTAGGAATTGTTAGTGCTCATTAACACCCCTGGTCGATGTAGTGGAAGGGGTGGGGGGTGGGGTTATGCAAAACAGCAAGCTTCAACCCAGAGGCTGAGTCCCAGGTCCTAGGAACCTAGGTCCCTAACCAGAAGAGCAAGATAGGGACACGAGGGAGATAAGAGCCGGTCTGTGACTGACACATGCTCAGAATCTCTCAGCAAGGTTGCAGCAAGGTTACGCATGCTGGGAGTTGGGACGGAGACCTGCCTCCCGCACAGAAAGGCAACCCCCACGTCACTGTCCCAGCACTTTTGAGTCTGAGCTCTCTGCTTACCAGGTTCCCAAGATCAGGAGGATCTCAGGAAGATCTCGGCGCTGGGGAGGGAAGGCAAAGAGATGGGACTCTTCCCAGCCAAAACCTACTTCAATTGATCAGCCAGTCTCTGAATAGCAGCTTTTGACATCTCAGTGGGTTGTGAGGGAGGTGTGGTCATCACAAATGAAACAGACCACAGGGTGTGGAGGAGACCTCTGCAGGGCCCCTAATCAATTACTAAAAACACAGAGAGGGTCCAAGGAAAATGAGTGAAGGAGACAGATGCATGCTGACACGCAGTGGGATGGCTGGGCACCAAAGGAGAAGTTGGGGGATTTTTAACTTCACAGAGGAAGAGGTGATTGTTTTCTTTCATCAGACGTTGCCCTCAGAAAACAAAACAGAAACCAGAAGAGAAACATTGCCTATGGAAAAAAAAATACATATAGAGGCTGAAAAGGATGAAATCAGAGGAATGGAATTCTGTTTTTATGAAATAATTTAAATAGTCTTGAATGCCCAGAGGGCCCAGGCACTATATTATGTGTTACAGAGAGGTTGGCATCTCCCAAAGGGGATATGAAATGGGAGATGAATATTATTAATCATCCCTATTTGCTACATGTTAGGAAACCGAGGTAAAGTGAAAATGAGTGATTTTACCTCCTGACTCACACGCTGTGGCAGCCACAGAGCTGGGATTGACAGACAAAAGCTTGATGCCCTGCAAAGCAGTCTGGTGGGGTACTTGCTGCTGAATGTAGCAATGTCTCAGAACCCAACACGGCAGAGGCTGGCCACATCCTACCCAAAGAACCCTGTGGGGGTGGCCAGGAACTCCCACCCTGGGTCACATCCACAGGCAGTTCATCTGCTTGGCCCAAGCTGCTTCCGGTTCATTCGTCGTGACCCTAATGAATTGGGTCGGTGTTGAACCTTCACTGATCAAACTGAGCTTTGAACAGGCTAGAATGGCAGATTCGTCTGGGCAGGAATTGTCTATTCAGGTCACCTCCATGTCCCCAGGACCTAGACCAATGTCTGGGGCTGAATCCATATTTGTGAAATATGGCACTTCCTCAGTGCTGGGCAGTGATAGGCACCAGACACAGAAGGATGCCCTAGCCAGCCATTCCCGAAGTGGTCCTGTGAGGTATGAATAGGAATTCTGAAGGATAAGGAATAGGAAGTCCTCAGACCATATAAAAATGGGAAAAGCTACATTTAGCTTTATGTTGAAGGAGTTCTCATTGACTTTAATAAATGAATACGGTTCGTGAGTTTCTCGGGGCGGGGGCAGGTTTGTATCATTTCAGAGGTATAATCGATGGATGGTAAAACCTCTTCCCTTTCCTGCATATACCTTCAGAGTACATATTGCTACTGGTGTTTGTTCCTTGGAAAAACTGTCCTCAAACAGCTTATAATCTCTTATCCACGCTCTTCCAAGCCATAAACAGTAACTCGGTCTCCCTTGCCCATTGGTCATGGTGATGACTAAGATCACCAAGACTGTGGCTGCCAGTTACTATGCCCTGAGGCATTTTGCCCGCTCTGGAGCCTACATAGCACCTACCTGGTACCGCACTGCCTCTAGCATGAGCATTCAGCTGTTGGATCCTTCCCTGGGGTGGGCTGGGGCAGATTGGCAGAAGTCATGTCCAACATGGAGTCAGTTCTAACTTTAAGCCTGAGCTCAGGACCTGATGTCTAAGTTGAGAGGGTCAGAAACCTTCAAGCCGGTCCTGTTCAGTAATTCCGACCCAGGAATACACAGTCTATCCAAATCCTGCCACCGTGCCCATCATAGACTCAGGGATGAATAGCAAAGAAAACTGTTCTTTCATCCCCTTCCCCAGAATGTGCTTCCCTAAGACGGAGCCCAGAACCGTCAACGTGTAGCGTTCAGCGTCCCCACGTGGCAGCCTCTGTCCCTCGCACGGTGGGGCGTGCGTCATCTCGGGCAGTGGACTCTACTCTTGGCCGCGGTCTGAATAAATCCCCCGTGTGCCCTTACTGAAGGGACTCCATTGCATTTTGGAAGTACTCCAGGTACGGGGGTTTGTTCGGTCAAAGGTGTGGACTAGGGTAGGGTAACATATGCACCCACTTTCATGAAATACACGGTAAGAATAACGGGGCCCGGGTTACCTAATTTATAATGGATACCACACACACTCCTCCCCGTGCTCCCTTGCAGGCGAAGAATGGGAGAGGAACCATAGCAGTATTTTTCTTTTAGGTAGAACAGTCTGTCAGTATCAAATTCTCTCAGTCAGTGGGGAGCAAATAGTGTTGATTTACTGAAAATCTGGGATTATGTCTGCTCTGTGGTGAGTGTAGATTTAAGAGAGGAGAGGCAAGGGGTCTCCAAAAGGTGAAGGAAAACACAAATGAAAGCTAGCAAGGAAAAAATAGCTTGACAGTTAAGATCCAGTGCAGCCACCGTCAACATCTTCTGGAGAGAAAAGCCCAGGACTGAACACACACACGCAGACGCAGGGGCGCGCGCTGACGCCTGCTTCAAGCCCCGTGTACCGGAAGGTTTGCAACCTTTTCCATTAACCCCTTTCTCTTTGGGGCATTACAGATGTGTCAATGAAGGCTTAAATACTGTCCTGTTTCACGCTGGAGAGAAATTGTGACAACAGACACAAAGTTTTGCTTTAGTGTTTAAGAACTGGCTTTAAAAGACTCGCAGGGAGTAAAACAGGGAATTCTTTCCTTCGAGGGCCCTCTGACACTTGATCACATTCCTGGACCTTTTTGTCACCAACATTTCATTATCCCACTCGTGTCCCCAGTCTCCTGCTCCTTCTCCCTTTTGCCTCAAAATAACTGTCACCCTGTTGTTTTGCCCCAGGAATATTCCTCAGAAGCGCCTCGGATTTCCTGTTGCCCCTTCTTCTTTAACTCTTCTTCCTCTTGACCCCATTTGAAAGGGAATACGGTAATTTAGTGGAATGAAAATGTGGAGAGGGAAAAACCCAACCCTGTCACAGTATCTAAGAGCTTTTGAGAAGGGATTTTGGCACCTTTCCCGTCTCGGGGCCAGGGCTGCAGCAAAGGCTGTAAGGATGGGGTAATGTAACTGTGGCGAGTGGCCAAGGTGTCGCACCCCGTTCCCTTCCTGACCCCCACGGGCCCCAAGGTGCTTCGGGTCTTCAGAACGGTCAGCAGGTGGGCGGTGACTGTTTCCTGCGTGGGTCCCAGCACTGTCACTGGGGGTCAGCAGCTCTGGAAGAATCGGATGAGAAGGCAGGGGCTAAAACCCTGAGCCGGCAGTGGGTAGGGGCGAGCGAAATGTGGGGTCTGGGAAGGTCCCTGGGAGCCATGGAGGAGCGAGATGTTGGGGATGGACACCTTCAGTAACCCATTCAAAATGGGTCTGCTGCGTGTCTGAGTTAGGAAAGAGAGGGAGGAAGAAGAGAAAAAAGAGCAAGAAAGAGGGGCAGGTAATGGTAAAGACCTACCACTAGGGTTGAGTAATTCTGGAAAAGAAGACCGAGCTCTCAGTTGTGAAAGAAATGCCGATGTATCTCTTTATTTTCTCACCTGTAAGTCCCTGATCTCTGTCGTTGGGGTTCCTATGTGATTTTGCTAAGTGGACTCTCTTAGCTTGTGACTCTCCAAGAGAAGACAAGCATCCGAGGTTAGGACAGAGGCCATGTGTGGGGCCATGTGAACTCTGCCAGGGCCTGTGACATCTGCCGGGGGACTGAGGGACCCCATGTCCCAACTTGCCTGTGGCAGTCCTGGGCTATGCCTCTTGTCCCTGGGGGATTATTTATAAAACCCCCTTTTACTCTTTAAAGGGTCCTGGTTTTAACCGTAAATGATGTGGTCAGTCTACATGTAGGCATATTAAGGGCTTCTTACTAGGGCCATCAACCACCCACCTCTGTGGGGAATAAAAACTATTTGAAAGGAGTTAAGGAAAATTGAAACTCCAAGGCAAAGAATAACTTCTCCTTCTCAGAGACAAGAGCAGTTAGAGACCTCACAAGAGGCCCCATTCATGTGTACTTGGGCTCTGTTTGGACACTATTTTCCTTTTCTTCTTTCCTTTCTCCCTCCCTCCCTTCCTCTCTTTCTTTCTTTCTTTCTTTTTCTTTCTTTCTTCCTTTCTTTCTTTCTTTCTTTCTTTCTTTCTTTCTTTCTTTCTTTCTTTCTTTCTTTCTTTCTTGCTTTCTCTTTCTTTCTCTTTCTTTCTTTTTCTTTCTTTCATTCTGTCTGTTTCTCCCTTTTTCTTTCTTTCTTGACACAGGCATTCAGGTATTCAGTGGCACAAGATCCTGGTTGTGACCAATGTGGTGCACAAAGCAGTGTGACAAAAACAGGGGTAATAGTGAGACTCACCTAACAGTGGGCCCAGCAGGGGGACCCACAGGGAAGAACAGGCTGTGGGCTCAAGGAGGATCCTTTAAAAATGTAGCCTAAAGGGCATCTTTCACTTTATTATCAAAACCCAGGAGAAAAGCTGGAGCCCGCGGGAGCAAACAAACCTCGACTCCTCCAGATTCTCGAGTCTTGCCTGGTGCAACAAAGCCTGCCTTTTTAACATTTCAAAAGAGGCTGCTTTCTCTTTAAAAAGTAGGAGCTACTTGGTCTGATGCGGCTGCCTTTATCAACCATGAAGTTCCCAGCAAGGTGCTGCTAGTGCCTGATTAAACCTCATACCAGCCTGCGTCCCCCATGGTAACCCAGAGGACATCCGCTGAGACCCCAGCGCTGAGTCAGTCTAATTGCCCCGGCTCTCTGTGATGGCCATGCTCCTTGTCTCTCAAGGCCTGGAATGGAAATCCATGTGATCACATGAACTATCCGGGTGTCTTGACAGATCTGAAATATGAATATGGAGATGGCATTGTGCTCCGCAGTGACTTGTGAAGCCCCAACCGTAAAATATGATCTGCCGCTGAAATGCTTCCAGGACTGCGGCGTTCACGTAAAACTCATTTTCTAATGGAACACTAATTATTAATAAATCCGACTAAAAAGAGGGAAAAAGTGTATGTGTCTATGTGTCTATATACAAGTATATGTAAGACCTATGTATGTACACCTGTGGGTAAGATATACATACATATGCGTAGATGTGTGTATAAATACACAAACATATGTATATCTGTGTGCACAATATCTTCTTATTTGGATCTGTCTTTGGGTTCTTGCTTTTTTGAGGATTTATAGGATAATAATAACTTGTATTTATAAAGCATCATACTCCAAAGAATTCAAACATTGAAAATACCTGGGTGACTCTCCCTCTTCCGTGGCGACTGGAGAAATAGATGATGCCATGTTCTCTTAGTTCCTAGAGAGGAAAAACAAGGCACCGGTGGAGGCCACCATGAGCAGGACTGGAACTAGCCATTCCCCGGAATCTGCAACACATTCCTGCGCAAGCAGAGGGAGGAAGGCAAGGGAGAAATCGCACAAGATGCCCCAACAAATCCCAGGGTCACTGGATTCTTGGTAAAACTTCCCTTTCTTCTGGAAAGGCATCAGAGGCAAAGGTGCCTGGCCAAGAAGACTGAGCTGTCACTTAAGGAGCACTGTAGAGTGACGATTCTTGACTTTCTTCTCCTCAAACTCCCTTTTAGAAATTGCTCCTCCCCCCTCCTCCCCCTTCAGACTATTTGCTCCAAAAATGTTAATCTGCCAAACAAAGTAATGAGGCTAGAGTAACACCTGGAGTTCTACAAGTCCTACCCACAAGTCCCTGTGATGGCAACAGCCTCTTTCCCAGCCACACAAATTGCCTGTTCTTAACACACAGACTTGCTGTATTTCTAGTTGCTTTCTAACCAAATCAAAGATATTTTACTGATTTCTTCTGCAGCCTTATTCTGAGTAAATATGTGATTTCCATTAGGCTTTTTGAAATATGTAAAATATATAGACTCCCATTACTACCTTCAGGACCTCTAGGTGTTTGGGGATCCCTTACTGGGAATCACTCCGACGCCCAAAATGAGTTTGAAGATGAAAATTATTGCTAAGGGGAAAAGAACCGTTGGTGTAACAAGATATTTAAAAGCAAAATTTTTTCCCACCTGGGCTGGTCAGGGCCAAGCAACCGAGAAAGGGATGTTTTCAAAATGAGAGTAACTGCTAAGCGAAATGTGTAAAACTAAAGCATGAAGCAAAAAAGGGAAGAGCCATAACTTACAAAGGAAGAAGATTTTATTGTGTTAATGCTGTTTTCCCCCAAAAAGATATTTCCATTCAGCTGGGCAATTTTTCGGGCTCCCCAAACTTTATTAGGTTTTTGGCAATTACCCCAAGAAGACCCAAAGAAAGGCAGGTTATAATCACACAACTGCCACGTGTAGTGTGATAGAAATAAAGGAACCTGCACAAAACTTTTCATTAATGAATGTATTTTTCCTCAGTGCAATAAGGAAGGAAACTGTAAATTTGTAATTAGGCAGATCTCTCAGTTTTCCAAGAATGTTGTGCTCTGTCGAAGCCCTGACTTGGTTCCTGCATTACTCAAGTAGGCTTTCAGAAATAGTCATCAATCTCTTTTCATATTTATTAATTCATCTTAAGAAGCTTTCTTTATTCTAAAACTCCAAGATCTGTTTGAAAGTTTCCTGAGTCTAAAGTTTCACAGAGATGGGCGCCTGTGTGGCCCGGTTGGCTGAGCGTTCAACTTTGGCTCACGTCATGATCTTATGGTTTGTGGGTTCAAGTCCTGCATTGGGCTCTGTGCTGAAAGCTCAGAGCCTGGAGACTGCTTCGGAGTCTGTGTCTCCTTCTCTCTCTGCTCTTCCTCCCTCCCCCCCCCAAAATAAATAAACATTAAAACGTTAAGATTTCATGGAGAAAGGCTGACTGGGAACCACAGTCCACTAAGGGTTTGGTCATGTCTGAGAGCAGGCCATCAACCAGAACACTCTATCATGTCTGCAAGGAGCACTGTTTGGCATCCTTTCTGCTGATAAGGCTTATGGACACCACCCCCCCCCGCCAACACTAGAAGGACTAGTTTCTGGTAAACAGACAGAAGCACCTAGTCACCCTGTGATAAAGCCAATCACTTTGTTAATAAACAGAAAGGACTGTCCATACTATTTATTTTCCAGTAGCTGGTTAATGCAAATAAAGACAGTCAAGGGGCAGCATTTGGACTTTCTCTCATTTATAGAGTTTCTCTACTCCAAATATATGTGAATGCCTCCTAAATTGAGGACCTTATAATTTTGGTCCCCAGGTATTCGGAAATCAAATTCTCATTTCCCCCAAAGAGAAACTACTTTAAAAAAGCCTTTCTCTATGCGGAGATCAAATAAGTATCTCCTGCAGGGGGTGCAGTGGACGCAGGAACCCAACCCCACCACCAGGGGAGGAGGCCTCAGAGGAGTTGCAGGAACCAAAAGAAAGGAAATTTGCCAGCTAGGTATTCGGAAAGTATTCCTTACGGTCGAGTCTATGAGGCAAGGGGGTGTCTCCCAAGGGGAAGTGGTGGGAACCCCACCATGGAGGCACTCCTTCTAGGAGGCCTGGCTGGAGCTACGGAAAATTAACCATAGGGAACAATCGTGCCCTGGCAAGGGGTGGAGGAGACGAGTTTAAGAGGCCTTTCCAGCTCTAATTTCTAAGAATTTGATTAGACTGCAGAGAAAACAAGGAAATTTGAAACCGGGAGGGAAAAAAAAGAAAGAAACAAAAACCAGAAGAGAGAATAATGCAATTAAGCGAAGGCACAGTCAGAAGACATGCCAGCAAGCCCCTGACTGTTAGCCCACCACCCAGGGGGGTGTCTTAAGGGAGTCAGAAAGAGGGGCCCGAGGGAAGACCCCTCTGGACTTAACTTCGAATGGGACATGGAGAACTTGGGGGCCCTTTGTCTGGACAAAGTGCTGAAAGAAAGGAAGCCTGTGGTGAGGCAGCAGCCAAGGCTCCTTTGCTGGTGGGGTTTGGTTCTTTCTTTTGGCTCTTAATCAGTGCACTCCTAGCTAAACAGTCTCTTCCCTATGCAGATACATGTGGACTTGAGCTCCGGGCTCACTACTTTCCTAAAGGATATAAGAGGTATCGCAATGGCACAGGATTGCTCCGATTTTCAGTGTGTATGGTCACAGATAATCTGAATACCCAGGGTGCTCCCTCCTTCAATGTCCTTCCTTATCAAACTGACTTTAAGTAAGCCCAGATTAAGTACCAAAGTCATAGTATTCCAAAATGAACAAGTGGACCCACGTATTTGTAACTGTGTGTGTGTGTGTATGTGGGTGTGTAAAGAACAGTGGACATTTCCATATCATGACTTTTTTTTAATTAGTCAAAAGAACTGTGACCTGAATTAAGAGGGAAGCAGGTTCCAAAAAGGCAGTTTTCCTGAACATGTACAGACAAAGGAAATAGTTTCCTTACGGAAAGGAATCACTTGAAAGCTTTTAGGCCAGACCCTGCTCCGGCTCAGATTTCCTTTCTTTTAGCCCTTTGATGAACAACTCATATGGAGACTCCAGCGCCTTGTGCCTGGTTTGAATTTGCGCTGTTGCTGACTTTAGTGGAAAACTTTCATAAACTCAGCCCAGGCTTTGTTCCTTTCCTGCGCCACTGTCAACCAGCTTCTGAGATGTCCTTGGATATTCACCTTGGGTCATCCACGTCACCAAGGTGACAGAAAACAAATCTTTCCCCAAGAGACATGGACTTCATTCTGCTCCTGGAATGAATCTCTCCTGGAGAGCTCCGGGCACTGCCTTTCTCCTTCTGGAGCAGGNTGATGCTCGAGGACAACTGCTAGAGATCGCATATCTCGGTGGCAGAGTTATTACCGGAGCAATGCCACAGGGGCTCCCAGGAATAATGCCACAGCGAAGAAGTCATGTTCTCCTGCAGCGAGGAGCTGAGTAGAGGGTACAGTTTTAAAGAAAAGGCTCTGTCTTCCAAACAAGACTATTTCTTCTGGCCACTTGAGAATAGCATTCTGAATGGATTTCCCCTCCTCTCCGCTGGGCTCTTTGGTGAAAGCTAAGAGGCTGGGATGCCCAGAACATTCTGTTCAGGAACCTGTGCTGCCTTCAGGATTGTGTAGTGAAAAACAAGAGCCTTGGAACCAAGCCAGTCTGGATTTGGAGCCCAGCTCTGCCACTTTAAGTGGGTAACTTTGAACAAGTAATTTAAGTCTTCCTGGTCCTCAGCTTATCTGTGAATTTGACATAGTATCCTTAATTTATGGGTAATTGTGAAAATTAAATGAGATTACATTTCTAAAGCTCCCTGTCTTGGCTTCATTCTTTCTCTCTGACCCTATGCTCTTGTTGATAACTTTGCAAATTCTCCTGGTCCTACGTAACTAAAAACAATTTGTGTCCACTCCAAGAACGGAGGATCCAAGAATATCCCTGGGGTATGTGGGCCGAGGCAAATCACACTGTATGTCCCCACTCCCAGCATGTTTACAAAGACACAATCAGAACTAAGCGAATTTCAAGGGCAGTTTTGAATTGAAGATGAGTATAGCACCAGAGAAAAAGTCTAAAGAATATGTGTGAAAGCAGGAAAAGGCGGCTTCTTGTTCAACCTCAGGATGGCAGTGGAGGGGTCTGTGACAGGTCTATCATGGTCCTTCCATCACTGGTTTCCCGACCCCAGCAGCACTGACTCCCAGATGGCTCATGCATTGTGCCCAGTGCTTGCACTGTATGGCAGTACACATGCGCCTCTGGGCACAGCATGGCCACCCTGAATGGTCAAAACCTCTAGGAGTGAGTGGCAGAAACACTTCTGTCTTGCACAAGACTTTCTGATCTTCCAGAGGCTCACTTGCCACAGTCTCTTTAAAAATTTTGGTTATAGGGGCACCTGGGTGACTCAATCAGTTAAGTGTCTGGCTCTTGATTTTGGCTCATTTCATGATCGCATGGTTGGTGGGATTGAGCCCTGCATCCGGCTCTGTGCTGACAGCATGGAGTCTGCTAGGGATTCTCTCTCTCTCTCTCTCTCTCTCTCTCTCTCTCTCTGCCCCTCCATTCCTCAAAATAAATAAATAAACATTAAAAAAGTTAAAAAGGAATTTGGTTATACCAAGCCAACTAGATTTTGGAGGAAGCAAATCTGATAGATAGCTACCCACACAGCTACTTCAATTAAAAAATAAGTAATCTATTTTAAAAAAACATAGAGGTTATAACTACATAGTGGAGGCTTCATTCTTTAAAGCAGACCATTGGTATAAGATAGTGTATCAGTTTCCTGTGGCTGCTATAACATATAGTCACAATGATAGTGGCTTAAAACAACACAAATTTATTCTCTTACAGTTACTAGTGTCAACCTTGACCTTAGGGTTGATGTCTTCTGGAGGTTCTAGAAGGAGAATCTGTTTCTTGCCTCTTGTAGCTTCTTTTGGCCCTAAGTGATCTTTGGCTCATGGCCACATCACTCCAAACACTGCCTCCGCGGTCACATTGTCTTCTCTTCTGTAGTCAAATCTCCCGCTGCCTTCTTTTTACTAGGACCTTTGTCATGTCATTTCAGACTCATCTGCATAAGGCAGGGTAGCCCATCTCCTTTCAAGGTTCTCCATTTAATCACATCTGCCAAGTTCCTCTTGCCATATGAGGTAATAATCACGGGTTCCAGGGATTAGGATGTGGATATCTTTGGGGGCCTCACTCAGCCCACCACAAATGGTAATCCTCTTTCATTAACAACTGCCAACAACTGCCTTGTTAAAATGTGTTCTTTGCCCAACTGAATAGAAAACAAACAACAATTCTTTGGCACCTTAATTTTATTATTTTTTAATTTTTTTAATTTTTAATTTTTTCATTTCTTAAATAAGCTTCACATCCAAACTGGAGCCCAATGTGGAACTTAAACTCGCAATCCTGAGATCAAGACCTGAGCTTAGATTGAGAGTCAGACACTCCATCAACTGAGCCAACCAGGCGGCCGTGGCGCCCTAATTTTAAATCTATATACAGCTGTCAGACCACAGGAGCATCACTTCCTGCAAATGCCATTGTGGTCACCATCTCGAGAAAGGAGCTGAGAAGTAGCTTCTAAAGACATTAACAATCTAAGTCCCTGCACAGAGATTCCTCTGTGCAGAATTACTGTACACAAATATTTCAGTCACTGTCCATCTTATCAAAATTGAGGAAGTGCTCCAGATCTGGCAAGAAAGCATATGCTTTTTCCAAACACATAGAAACCTAAATATAATACACCCTTAGGGGATAGAGAGTGGCATTTAAGCCAGGAATGGTTGCCCAGCTGAAAAACCAGAGGTCGAAAGGGGACAAGCTATTTAAAAGTCAGTCTGATATGACTTGTTCCCCAAACAATTCCTCTCAGGGTCATGGCCATTGTTGTTAGGTGGTGTAACATTTATTACCATAGTGTCCTGGGCTCCTTGGATTGGTAACAGACACATCTATTCCTCAGAGCATGAGCAAAGTTGATAATGTCCTCTTACCCTAGGCGAACTGAACTTCAACTGCCAAGATACTGGTTGACATTAAGACTTTACAACACCTATCATTGTCTGTCACCTCCTGAGATATACTCTCTTGTGACTGGTTTCTGCCATCACCAGCTACTGATGCCATTTTACTCAGTCTTTTTTGTAGACTAGCTCTAGGGTCCCTGACACTGCCTGGCTTGCTGAGTTTGGTCATATGCTCAAAGCTAAATTCACAGACCTCCAGACCTCATAGTGTGATGGGATAGGAAATAATCAGAGGACCTGCACAAAATAAGACTGTCAGAGAAACTGCAAATCAGCAAAAGAATGAGAGCCCCTTGACCCTGAGCACATCTGCCATGTATTTAATTCCATGTTCTTGCCAAGCCCTGAATGCCCAGGCTGGGGAGACTTCGGAGCGGCATGGGGTTATGCAGTCTAGGAGAGCAAAGAGGTGAAAAGCCTGGCGGGTTGCCACTCCTGCAGTCCACTCTTCTGGAAGGAACCAAATGCACGGGTGATGGGGGAGGGGATGCTATAAGCCACAACCATAGTCTTGGGCACAAATGTAAGTGTCCACAGGAATGTCTGGGTGACCAGCCACCAGTTGTACTGTATTGATTTTATTTGCTCATTACTTTGCCAGCTGGCTCCAGACCAGAGGAAGCAAATGAGGTTTTAGCTGGTCTTTGGGGTTCTGATCATAAGACTACATTAAGGAGATCCTGACATTTGGGAAGAATCGAGCCAGTGAGATGCTGGGTGGGTCTTTACTTCCACGTTCCAAGGTCAGGTTGAAAATAGGCCAAGTACAGGAAGGTTCCATTGTGGGAAATGCCATAAGGACCTTCCTGATAGAGCTCTGCCTACTTGTCCAGCCTCATTTCCACTCCTCCCCTGTCCCCACTCCTTACCCAACACATGCTTTCAGCTCCAGGAATTCAGAGGCTCTAGTTTCAGTTTCTCTTCACTCTTCCCATATTGTCTAGTTCAAATGCCACTGTCTCTAGGATCATTTTCTGGATTTCTTAATCTTAATTAGTTTATCCTTTCCACATTCTCTTCAGGATTCCTTATATAGTTTATTACATAATGTGCTAGAGTAATCACCTGATTTTTCTTGTTAGACCCAAAGAGTCTGAGGGTAAAAGTTCTATCACTATATGCCCAGCTTGGTACATGGTCCATAATCCCGCCAATACTTAGTGACGAGGTGGCATTCTTGTATTAGACGCTTGTGGTACAGACATGAGCCATGGGCCACTGGGCATGTTGTGAAGAGTGTGGTAGATGCACTAGAAGGAAAATGTATGAAGCCTCAGTTTTTGAGTTTCCTTTTTTTTTTTTTTTTTAAAGAAGAGGGGCCCTGACCAAGTTTCAAAAATTTTAGTTGCTATGGTATTTTCTCTTGGGGAAATGAAACCAGGATGCAGGCTAAGTGGCAAAATAACCACATACGTTCTGAGCACAGGAAAGTTGGCTACCTTGGAGGTACCAATAGGAATTCTGCATACTACAAGTGCTCTATACGGACATCTCCATATTGGTACCTATGCCAACCTAATCAAATCATTCCTTGGGAAGAAAAAAAGAAAGTCAAACAAAGATCAGAGATAATAATACTTTGAAATATTCCAGGTGTTTGACCGCATATCTTACACCTTCATTAGTTAGGTGTTTGGGCATATGATTGCTCTGGTCAGTGGAAGCGATGTGTCACTTCTGGGCCAGAGCACAGGAAGGTACATATGAATTCTCCAAACACTCACTTTCTGGCTTTGGTGATCATGGAGGACTCATGTTGAGATGACAGAGCAAGGGGACCAAAGCAGCCTGGGTTGCTGAATCACTGCATGGAGAATTGCTGCCTGGGAGAGTTGCCCAAACCCACAGCAGAGTCTGCCTGAGGGAAATTTAAATTTTTGTTGTCAGGAGCCACTGAACTTGAAGTGACAAATGGCCTATCTTGACCAAAGAAGGCAAGTTGTTTTAAAATACTTTCTTGAATAATTATGAAGTAGGCTGCTCCTCAGTGCCGAAAGCATTACAATGATTGTGACACCCATCAGCTGACTGTCTCTTGTCCTTCATGGGAATCAGTATACACCTTGACCTCTCAAGGAAACTGGGGGGCTGATAGGCTTAGGGTGAATTCAGTGAGTGTGCTGGAGAAAATTCAGAGAAGAAGCACTGACATATGGGCTATAAGCATGTGAGCACCTTCCTTACACAGGTTCCTGAATTATAGCCTTGCAAATCAGTCATCAGATCAGAGGGACGGAGATGATGGAAGGTAGTGGTAGATCAGATATTTTACATTTTGAAGTCTCCTTATCAGAGGCCTTCCAAAGACCCATACCTCTCACACCTTTATTTGACCTCTTACACACACGTTCATTACTCAGTAACTTATTAAATACCTAATAATTATGAATTCTCATGTGGGGCAGAGATGTTTCCTTGGCCAAGCTCCTAAATGCACCCATCTCACGCAGACATTGGTCAGCATTCATGGGTCACTATTTACTGATTCAAATGCCAGACCTTCAGACAGAGCAAGTGTTCAATACACTTTGAATGAACAAATTCATTGCATTCCTATCTTACTCCACCTCAGATCTTAGAAGCACAGAATTCACCAGGTTGAGCTAAAGAAAGCAATTACCTTTTAAGTAAACTACTACCTAGTTGTCTCCATCAGTCTCCATCAGAAATATTCTAGAATTTCTTTCCCTCAGAAAGAAGGAAATATCATAGACACCTAGGAGGGAAAAGGAGTTTGATTTGCAAACAACCTTAAAATACACAATCATCTCTGTCTCTTCTTTTCCTCTCTGCAAGCACCATGAGGCATTTTCTATTAAAAATTTCAGCTCTGTTTCGTGTCACCTTTGCCCTCTACTCAGCTCCGACTTTAAATTCAGGAGAAGGTTTCCCTAGGGAATATAGATCTTAGTGCCGTGTGATCTGGCCTAAAGGGTAGTATGACAGAGCGAAACAAAAGGGGATGCTAACCTTGCTTTCTCCCACCCACATGCGCACCTCCCCACTGACGGCCACGGCCTCGCCATGAGTCAGGCTAACAATCTTAGTAACACCCGGCAGTCTGTGTGATGAGGTCCCTAGCAAGACTGATTCAGAACGGGAAAGCAGACGTGGAGTTTACAAAATAACTGATCTTTGGCAACGACTGGTGAAAAATACAGTTTTTAAATGGCTTTTATTGTTTTTGTTCTTTCTTAATAAAAAGTTAATACTTGCTCATTATAGGAAAGGTAAAAACCATATGGAAAAATTGAAAAGAGAAAAACCATTTTTCACTCTAACCATATAGATACTGCTACTAATGTGCTGGTTTGAAACCTCTCTCTTTCTCAGTGTGTGTGTGTGTGTGTGTGTGTGTGTGTGTGTGTACATACATGCATATTCAGGTATAACTACTTAACTGACTATAACTATATATACCTAATATTATCTTCATAACTTACAATTAGTTATCTCAAAAAATCAGAATTTGTCTTTTGGAGGCAACAGTATAAACAAATACAATACAATTAGGAAAAGATCTTGATATTATTGTTCAAAGAGAACAGTTGACATGAAAGCCATGATTGACAAGAGACAAGCAGACCGAATACATGGCTGGACCTCAGGTACTCAGAAACCAGAGATGGAGTTGTAAAATGGCGAGTTAGGAAAATCTAACATTCATGTGGATTTTTCTTCTGTGTGGATCTGAAATGTAATCCTCGCTCTTTGCCCAAATCTCCAGTGCCTCTGGTGATGCTTTCCGGAAGACATCAGGGAAAGAGGTTTGCACCACTTCTGGGGTGAAGTGCTGGGATATAAACCCGGAATAATGCAGAGGAAAAGATTACTCTCTGACCTACTTCAGCCACAGCAGGGGCTTCAGGCCAAAAGAAATGAAGAAAACAATTAGTTGCTACCCCCTATTCCATGGATGCCTGGATCTCAGGGGGACAGTCCCTCAAGACAACAGGAGAACGGGAGAATGTGAAATAGGTTTGGAGTGAATTTCATGTGGATTCCATAGACTGAAGTGGTTTGGGCTTCATCTAAAGCACACGCATATAGTTGTAAATGGTGGTATAGTGTTATTGCTGTTACGGTACATTCTATAGATTTCCACATCACAAATATTTTAAGACTATCCATGAAAATAAATACCCACAAACATTGTCATGTTAATGTAGCTGTGACAGAGATTAGCTGGCTGGTTATGTTACATATCACACACATTTATCAATACCTGGTCCTCTCTCCTTCTAAGTATATAGAAGACTCCACTTCTCACCTCCTACAGGTGAGCATGGCCATGGGACTCATTGTGAGTAGAAGCAATGAGCACTGTTTTTTGGCTGGAAAGAATGAAAGTTCTGTGGACAATTCTCCAGTTTCCCATCTTCTTAGCAGTCATGGAAGATGCCTTGTGTTGGGAAGACGGTGGCAGAAGATGAGAGTGGTTGGATTGCTGAGTCATCACATGGAGGAGAGCTGCCCATAATGTCATCCAGACTTTGTGGGGGCCAGAAATACATTTTTTGTTGATTAAGCCACTGAGATGTTTAGAGTTGTCACCGAAGCATTTGTTAGTCAGCCTACCCTGACTAACACATTGGTCACCACGTCCGTTTCCTCTTTTTCCTGGTTACTCAGCTAGATTACCTTGCCCAGCCTGCCTGCACTTTGTGACTGTGTTTTAGCTAACAGATTGTGAGCAGAAGCAATACATGTTACCTTTGGAATGAAAGGTCTTTTTGTCTTTCTGCTGCTGAGCAGGAAGTCTAGGAGATGAAGGAACCCCAAGCTTTAAAGGAGTATGGATCCTTGAAATACTGTTTGGAAGAGAGCAGCCCACCATTCAGAAACACTTGTATCAGACTTCAAGTGAGTGAGAATAAATTTCTATCACGTTTGAGCCATGACATGTATTTTATGTTGTTGACAATAGCAGCTAGCATTACCTTAAGGTTTAAAGAAATTGGTGCTTTGAAGTGGAGTGCTTCCATAACCAAAACCTAAGTTACATATCCTCTGGCTTAGCAGTGGGATGGCAAATGGCAAGGAAAGCAGCAGTCCAGAAGGCTGAGGACTCCATCATGCATTGGCAAAACATTTGGTAAAACCATTGCCTTCAATGACTTGGAAAGCCAACCACGCCCCATACCAAGGCTGTGAACTCAGGGAAATTGTTGGAAAGAGTCAATATGAGTACATGATGGCTACTATTATCTGACTGTAACAAGGTTTTAGGAGTAAAAGATAGGCTGATGCAAGACCTGGCTGGTTTTCAAGCAGAGATGAAAGAGAAAAGAAAGAGTTCATTCTGGACTTCATGTGAGAGATAATTAAACTTCCATCATGTGGACATTTGGGGTTTTGATTTTTACAAAAGCTATCATTTCTTTAGTTAATCTGGCTGTATAATCTTTTATGTATGAAGATATCACAAGTGGTTTAGACAAACCCTTGTTGATGAATGGTTGGGATGTTTCCGGTTGTTTTGCCATTGTGAAAAGCCCTGCTTTAAGCACCCTGGTACTACATACAGCTTTATCTATTGGTCTGATTATATTCTCAGAATTTATTCATGTAATCTGACATGTAGAGTTACAAAATAAGGACATTTAAAATTTCATATATTTTGCCCAAGTGTCTGTAACTAAATTGACACCATTTTGAGATCCCACCAGGATAGTCTCATCAGAAACATTATCAATATTTTCATCTTTAAAATAGATGAGCACCAAATATAATGACCATAGTTGTTTTAATTATTTTTCCTTTCCTATTAGTGAGGTCCAGCATAATTTCATGTTTACTGTCATTTGCATTTAGTCATTTATGCACCTTGGTCTCTTGAGATGTTTGTCTTATTTATAAGGACCCAGTTGAGTCTGTTTGAGACAGTTCTAATTTCTATCTGTTCTGACATAAATATAAAGGATATCCCTTTAACTCCCAAAACATCTTGGTTTAGACAATAAATTACATGGTCCTGCTAGATATAAAACCTTGGTATGACAATACGTTGCTATTTCCACCCCAGATTGTTATTATTTTTAAGATTGTTTACATTTATAACATTGTTTACATATGCTATAAAACCTGTCCATCTCTTTCTTTATGCTTTCCAGTGTCAGTGTCATGCTTTGAAAAAATTTTCCCACTCCAAGTTTATAGAAACAGGCACCTAAGTTTTCATGCATTCATTCTATGATTTCATTACTAAATGAAAGTACAACTTCTCTCTTCTGTCTTCAAATCTTTGCTGAAATGTCACTTTTTCCATTTAGATTGTATCCCATGCCCACCTCCTGGGGAAACACTAACTCTCTTCTTTGCTACATTTTCCTTCACAGTACTTGTCACCATGTACCCCACTACATACTTCACTTATTTAATTGTCTTACTGTCCCTCTCTCCACCATTAGAATGTAAGCTCCATTATGGTGGGAGTTTTTCTCCTAGAACAGGGCTTGGCATACAGTAAGTGTTCAACAAATACATTCTTATGGAATGAATGAAATTAAATATTCAGTCAATTTGGAATTTATTTTGTTGTAAGTTATAAAGTAAGCACTCAGCTTACTTTAATACATCTATTCTCTTATTGAACTAAAGTTGCCTTTAGCATATATTGCCACTATATATCAGTGCTGTGTATTCTAATCTATTAATCAGTCTCTATTCCTTCACCAACATCACATTTACAAATGTGTGTTTACCGTCAAGTGGCTAAAATGAACAAATCAAGAAACTACAGATGCTGGTGAGGATGTGGAGAACCCTCTTACACTGTTGGTGGGAATGTAAACTGGTGCAGCTGCTCTGGAAAACAGTATGGAGGTTCCTCAAAAAATTAAAAACAGAACTCCCCTATGACCCAGCAATAGCGCTACTAGGAATTTACCCAAGTGATACGGGAGTGCTGATGCATAGGGGTACATGTACTCCAATTTTTATAGCCAAATTATGGAAAGATCCTAAGTGTCCATCAGCTGATGAATGGATAAAGAAGATGTGGTTTATATATACAATGGAATACTACTTGGCAATGAGAAAGAATAAAATCATTCCATTTGCAGCAGCATGGATGAAACTGGAAGGTATGCTGAGTGAAATAAGTCAGTCAGAGAAGGACAGATATTATATGTTTTCACTCATATGTGAATCTTGAGAAACTTAACAGAAGACCATGGGGAAAGGGAAAGGGAAAAAAGTAGTTACAGAGAGGAAGGGAGGCAAACCACAAGAGACTTTTAAATACAGAGAACAAATTGAAGGTAGATGGGGAGGTGGGGGAGAGGGGAAATGAGTGATGGGCATTGAGGAAGGCACTTGTTGGGATGAACACTGGGTGTTGTTTGTAAGCCAATATGACAATAAATTATATTTAAAAAATGTGTGTGTACATACATATATATGTATTTGCACAATTTTATATATTTAAATATATAGTGCTTACATATATATATGAAGCTTTAATTTATTTCTCAATGTCTTGTGGGACAAATTCTTCAATAACCTTTATTGTTTAGTTTTTCTTATCTTTGCTCTCAAATATTTATTGTTATAGATAAAACTTAGAAGAATTTCTCATGTTCCCATAGATAGCCTACCAGGGACTATGGTAGTGTTCAAATTATATATTGACATAAGGAAATTTTACATCTCTATAATATTGAGTTCTATTGCCTACAAGAAGGTGTGAATCTCCAATTTTCAAGTTTCTCTGTATTAGTTATACTAACATTAGCTGCTGGAACAAATGACTTCTGAGTGCAGTGGCTTAACATAAAAAAATCCAATCGGGTTCACAGGACTGCATTCTCTTTGCAGAGTAGTTCAGAGATGAAAGCTTCCTCCTCCTCCTCCTCCTCCTCCTCCTCCTTCTTCTTCTTCTTCTTCTTCTTCTTCTTCTTCTTCTTCTTCTTCCTCTGCCTTTCCACTCCCATTTCAAAATCCTTTGTCATTAAATGGTGGAAAAACAAGGAACATACCTGTTTCTTAGCCACTTTGGCCCAAAATATCACATATTATTTCTACATTAGGTCCTTACCAATGTTGGAAAGAAATCAAAACAGTAAGAACTGGAAAGAAAAAAACAAAAACATATATGATTTGTATGTGATAGGATCTTCTATTAAAAAGAAAAAAAAGAATCCATAGACTTTACAAATATAGGTTGTCTAATTTGAGATCAATTTATAAGACAGTAGCATTTTTTTCTATACCATGAATAACCAAATATAAAATATAGAAAAAAAATCTTTCATAATAATAAAAACTATTGCAGACATTCTGGAAAATGATCTGTTGATACTTAATCAAATACGTGCATGTATATGCCCATGGGCTGGCAATCTCATAAATATGTGTGTAAAAATCTTCAACAACATATCAAGTTGAATCCAACCATATATTCAAAGATCATCAACAAAGTAAAGTTTGTCATAGGAATACAAAGATGGTTAAATATTTGAAAAGTAATCACCACCTTAAATGAATGAAAACAAATAGGCATCTGCCATTCTCAATAAATATTTTAAAAATCTGACAAAATTCAATGCCTATTCATAATAGACACTTGTGGCAAACTAAAAATAGAATAGAAATTCTAAACCTGAACCCAAGGAATTACAAACACCTAACAGACAATATATTTAAAAATTATATGGATAATTTTAATATTAGGAACATTATAATATTATGAACTGATATTAATATTAGTTAATATTGATATTAGGGACACAGCAAAATATCTGTTCTCATCACTTGTATTTAACATTGTGTTGAGATCCTAGCCACTGCAGTAAGGCAAGAACAAGCAAAGTAGAACTATGAGAAGTTCTTTGAGATATATCCCAGTCATGAGATGTGATGTTGGTGAAGGAATAGAGACTGATTAATAGATTAGAATACACAGCACTGATATATAGTGGCAGTATATGCTAAAGGCAACTTTAGTTCAATAAGAGAATAGATGTATTAAAGTAAGCTGAGTGCTTACTTTATAACTTACAACAAAATAAATTCCAAATTAACTGAATATTTAATTTCATTCATTCCATAAGAATGTATTTGTTGAACACTTACTGTATGCCAAGCCCTGTTCTAGGAGAAAAACTCCCACCATAATGGAGCTTACATTCTAATGGTGGAGAGAGGGACAGCAAGACAATTAAGTAAGTGAAGTATGTAGTGGGGTACATGGTGACAAGTACTGTGAAGGAAAATGTAGCAAAGAAGAGAGTTAGTGTTTCCCCAGGAGGTGGGCATGGGATACAATCTAAATGGAAAAAGTGACATTTCAGCAAAGATTTGAAGACAGTGTTTCAAATGAGTCAGAAATTATTTTATAAAATTAGTAGCACTTATTCTTTAAATGTTCAATAAAAGTCACCAATGAGGTTATCTGGACTTGAAGTTTTCTTTTAAGGAAGAATTTGAATTAAAGATTCAAAGTTTTTGATAAATAAGGGGCTATTCAAATTTTCTATTTCTTCTTGCATCAGTTTTGGTATAATACCTATCATTAGACATTGTCCAGTTTATCTAGGTTGCCTAATTGATCAGTATAACGTTGTTCATAATATTCCTTTATTATTATTTTTATGTTTGTAGGATCTGTGATAATATCCCTTTTCACATTACTTATGTTGATCATTTGTGTGTTCTTCTTCTTTTTTATCAGTTTAGCTAAAGGTTAATCAATTTCATTGATGTTGCCAACAAATTAGGTTTTGATTCATTGATTTTTAAAATCTGTTTATTTGTTCCTATTTCATTGCTTTCTATTCTTCATTATCTTCTTGTTTGTACTTACTTTAGAAGTAATTTCCTCTTCTTTTCCTAGATTCCTAAGATGAAAGCCTAGGTCAATGATTTTAAATGTTCCTTCTTTTCTAATAAAAAAATCTTAACTTTAAATTTCTTTCCCTGTAAGCCCTGTTTAGCCATATTGCCTAAATTATGATGTACTTTGTCACCATTCTGTTAAAAATATTTTCAGGGTGCCTGGGTGGCTCAGTTAAGCATCTGACTCGGATCAGGTTATGATCTCACAGTTCATGAGTTTGAATCCTGCATCTAGCTCTATGCTGACAGCCCAGAGCCTGGAGCCAACTTCAGATTCTGCGTCTTCCTCTCTCTCTGCTCCTCTCCAACTCATGCTCTGTCTCTCTCAAAAATAAATAAACATTAAAAAAATTATAAAATTTTTTTCTAAACTCCCTTGTGATTCTTCTTTGATTATGAGTGATTTATAAATGTGTTACTTAATTTCCGAATATTTGGGTAATTTCTACATATCCTTTTCTTATTTTCTCTACATTAATTCCATTCTAGTCAGAGAGAATAATATGTATGATTTCAATCCTTCTCATATTTGTTAGAACTTGTTAATTTGTCTAAATATGATCTACCTTAGAGAATGTTCCAGTATATGCATTATACTGTTGTTGGGTGCAGTAGTCTATAAATATTAATTACATCACAGTGGTTGATAACATTTTTTAGGTATTTTTAATCTTTACTTATTTTTTGTCTATTCTATCAAGAACTGGAAGTATTGATGCAATTAAATATAACTGAATTTGTTTATTTCACCTTTCATTTGTATCAGTTTTTCTTTATGTATTTTGAGGCTTGGCTATTTGGTGGATACACAGTTAAGATTGTTATATCTTCTTATTGAATTGACTGTTTTGTCATTATGAAATACCGCTCTTTATTTATTTATTTTTTTTTCCGCTCTTTATTTTTGATAGCATTTATTGTTATGAATTCTACTTTGTCGGATATTAGTATAGCCGGTCCAACTTTCTCCTAATGTTGTTTCATTGTATGTCATTTTTCATCCCTTTACTTTCATGTTGTTCATGGCTTTATATTTAAGATTTGTTTTTTAGATAACATATAGTTTGGACTTTTATTTAAGTGACAATATTGCCTTTAATTGGAGTGTTTAGCTCATTTACAGTTAATGAAATCAGAAATATGTTGTTTTCTATCTGTTTGTTGGTTCATTGTTTCTTTCCTTTCCTACCTTCTCTGCCTTCTTTGGATTAATTGATTACTTTTAGGATTCATTTTGTCCCTACTATTGACTTGTTGACTATATATCTTTGTTTTGTTTTTTATGTTTGGTCTAGGCTTTCCAATATGTACCTTTAACTTATACTCTATCTTTAAATAGTATTACACTTCAGGTTTACTTTCATTTCTCTCTTCCCATCCTGTTGCCATTTTTTCATATAATTCACTTTTCCTCATGTTATAAACGTTACAATTCATTGGTATTATATTTTTTAATTCAACAAGTCAATTACCTATTAAAGAAAGTTTTAAAAAAGAAAAAAGTATTCTATATTTCCACTTATGGATTATCTCTTCAGTTCTTTATTCCCTAATGTTGATCCAAGTTTCTGTTTGGTGTCTTATTCCAGCATAAAGAAATTTCTTTGGCGTTTCTCATAGTGTAGAGCTCCAATCAATAATTCTCTCAGTTTCTCATTGCCATGTAGTATTCCATGGTATAGATAAACCACATCTTCTTGATCCATTCATCTGTTGATGGACACTTAGGCTCTTTCCATGTTTTAGCTATTGTGGAGAGTGCTGCTATGAACATTGGGGTACATGTGCTCCTATGCATCAGCATTTCTGTATCCCTTGGGTAAATTCCTAGCAGTGCTATTGCTGGGTCATAGGGGATTTCTATTGTTAGTTTCCTGATGAGTGTTATGTGGAAACTAATTTGACAATAAACTATTAGAAAAAAAAAAATAATTCTCTCAGTTTGTGATTACCTGAAAACGTAATTTTTTCACTTTCATTTTCAAAGAATAGTTGTGTTGGATAAAGAATTCTAGGTTGATGAAATTTTTCTTTAGTCCTTTAAATATGTCATTTCACTGTCATCTGTTTGTATTGTTTTTAACCAAAGGTCCATGGAGTTGCTATGGAGGTGGGAAACAAGGGGCGAAGATGGTTTACATCTTGAATGGACAAGTGTTGGACAACCCGAGTCAGTCCCCATAGAGATTATCTTTGATAACAGATTTCTTTTGGGGAGTAGCTGAGTTCGTGGTTTTGTTTTTCAAGACTCTGTTTCAGCAAGATGTGAAAAAGAGAAGAGGCTACAGAAACTCCTCTGATTCCAGATATGATGATGGAAGAGGGCCACCAGGAACCACCCCCCCAAGAAGAATGGGTCCAATTAATCATCTGCATGGCCCTAGTCCTCCTCCAATGGCTGGTGGATGAGGAAGCAGACAACTGGACATGCACATTCATAGCAGAAGGAAACCGTCAAGAGGGCGAGGACTGACCATGTTGGACAAGCAAATGAATGTGTACGTGTAAACAAGGATTGCTCTGTGTGCTCCCAGACGGATAACATCGTGCTGGGAATTCCTTCCCCAGGGATCTGGCATGACTGACCTGCAATTCTATAAACACACATGTTTGTCTCATTATCTTTTTTGTATAGCTTATGAAAGTATTACTATAGTTTTAATAAAATATTTTTAGGTTACAAAACTTGACTTGTCATCTTTGTATAATTAAAACACTCCAAATTTGAAGAAAAATAAAGATCTAGTATTCAGTAAAAAAAAAAATCAAAGGTCTATGGTGTTTCCTATGTGTGTTCCTGCCTATGTATGTATCTTCTTTTCTGAATATTTTGAAACTTTTCCTTTTATTAATGGGTTTTCAGAAATTTGTTTATCTTGTGTCTTTATGTAGTTTTTTTCTTAACATTTATCTTGCTTAGGGTTCCTTGAATTTCTTGGCTGTTCGAACTTATAGTTTTTACTAAATTTGGAACTTTTTCAGCCATTATTTCTTTAAATATATTTTCTGCCCTTTTCTTACTTCTCTTCTGGGACTCCAATTATTTGCATATTATGTCACTAAATAATTATCCCACAAGTCATTGAGGCTTTAAGTTTCTCAGTCTGTTTTTCTCTGTATTTCATTTTGCATAGTTTCTTTTGCTATGCTTTCAAGCTGATTGACCTGTTATTACATAGTGTCTATAAATTTTATCCAGTGAAACTTTCCCTTCACATGTTATATTTTTTAATCTCTAGAATTTCCCCATATGTTCCATTTCTTTCTCCTTTATGTAATACTCTTTTTAAAGTCCTCAAACATATTTAAAATTGTGATTTTAAAATCTGTTCTTGATATTTCCATCAACTCTGTCATTTTTAGATTTGTTTCTATAATTGATTTTTTCACCCTTTTATGGGTCACAATTTCCTGCTTCATGTCATATCTTATCATTTTTCATTGGAAGACACATCATTAATATTGTTGTTGAGTTGTTGAATTTTTTTCTTTTATATTAAAGAGGATTTAAATTTTGTAGGAGAGACAGTTAAATTACTTGACTTAATCCTCTCAAGATTTGTTTTATGTTTTGTGAGAGCAAGACTACAATAGCTTCTGTGATTTGTTTTATGATTTTTCTTCTTTAGCTTTTACTATATTTTTGTTTATTCATAATATTCTTTATTTAATTCATTATCTGTAGTTCAAGTATGTTTTGTCTTCAGTTTTTTAATTGTTACTCTTATGTCTTTATATACTCATTCAAACCTTTCAAATCTGCCATATATTTTCATTTATTCTCTGAAAAAAATGGAAAAAACACATTTTCACAATTCACACATTTTTCCTTCTGCCATTCACCTCCTTCACTTCCTGATGTCTGTGTGTGCATGTATGTGTGTGTTGTTTACTGTGAAATTTTGTCCATATCTGTTATATTTAAAATATTATTTTATACCATATATAGACAAATAGATCTCTATATAGATAGATATTCCATCACAAATTTAACATTTAATTTTTGTTTGTAATCACAACAATGACACTTACTGAAATTTAGATTGATTTTTAAAATAAGGTATGTCATCTATCGATTCCAAAGGAGGCAGTAGGTTAATTCCCATAGGTTTCTGAATAACCTAAAATACTACATACATTTCTATGTATATGTAGTGTGTGTGTATACATATATATTTTTTTCCTTCCTGAGAAGGTCCACGCCTTTCTCAGAATCTCTTAGGGATTAAGAACAAAGGAATTAATTAATCCATATTCACTAATGGCCCTTGAATCCCATAATTTCCCTATTCCTTTTGGTTCATCTTTTCCATTGCTGGAATACTTCTGCAAATGACCCCTTCCATGAATTGTTTATTGGTGATTTACTTCCCAAATTCTTGGTCTTTTGACTAGCCTTTCTTTTGCCTTTATAATAGCAACTTGACTATTTAAGGAATACTTGGCCAAAGTTTTCCTACTGAAATTCTCTGATACTGCTAATGTGAATTTTGGACTAGCTTGATGATTTCTATTGTTGGTTATATATTTCCTCTTGCTGAATGCTTGTAATAATAGATGGTATTTACCAAGTACTTATTATATGCCAGACAACAGGCTAAATACTTTGGCAAGTGTTTTTCACATTTCATTCCATGATAATCTTATAAGTTATACACTACCTGTCTAACATTAGAGCCATGCAGTTTTAAGCCCGGCAGGGTGACTGAAGCCTTAAACAGTCTTATACTGATCTGTAGAATTATTTTTCTTTTTGTTCTTAAAGTTCTGTGTCTTTGCTCAAAGAAACCTTGGGGGGCTGACAAATTCTTATTCATTTGCCTCTTATGGTGAGCATTTGCAAACTGCATATTTCCCTTTTTGTGTTTTTTTGCTGATCATTTTTTACTACTTCAAGCTACATACCAAACACCCATTGTTTGATTTCCATAGCAGCAATCTTCACTCCGATTATTTTCTTTCCTTGGTCCTTTCCTCTTCATTCTGAGTGATTTCCTCAAGATAGTTCTCTACTGATTCAGTTTTTTAAACATGAGTTCTGTTTTGGTTCTTCTACTGTAGTTTTCATTCTGTGATAACATTCTTCTCCTTTGTTTTACTTACCTGTGGCAATTTCCTTTTGATTTTGTTCTCTTCTCCCAGGTCTTGTTTAACAGGGTCATTTAACTCCTCTTTTCTTAAGAGTGTGATGGAGTCGTGTATTTTTCATTATGTCTTCTAGCATATAAGTGGCTTCAAATTATGTTTTTAACTCTCATATCTCTTCTCTCTCTGTCTCTGTCTCTCTTTGAATGTTAGGCTAATTTTCTTCCTTTTCATTGTATAATTTTTCTAGGTCTCAAGCTTCAGTTTTTATTCTGCAGTCTCATCTGTGAGTGAAGATAGAAGTTCTGAATCTATCATCAATAGTGAGAAAGCCAACTCTCATCCCATAGGATTCTGAGGGGCTAAATGTCATAGATTAAAGTATCACTTCATTCATTTATTTTCCCAAGGAAGTTAGAGAAGGAGGTAAGACCACAGACAACTTGGTAGAAACCTCTTCACTGGGCCAGCACTTGCAGAGAGGAGTAAAGAAAGGGGTCCCTGAGGTTTCTGCTTGTTCATCTACTACAGCGTGAGTGGAAACTTTTGCTCTTCTCATACCTAGTACCTACGCATGCCATTTGGTTGATCAGATATTTTCTCAACTCAATAATTGTTGTTTATTGCTGCTGATCTAGGGTTGTGATGTTGTTTTGCGGGAAATTATCTTAAGTCTTTCATCTGTACTAATCTTGCCTCCAGATCATTCTCTTAGGCTTGAGAAAACGATATGCAGTCTATGAACACTGAGGCATTCTGCCAGTTTGGTGCCCACTGCTCATCCATAGGAAGGGAATGGACCCCCCAGTAATATGGTCTCATCTTTTCTGTGTCCCACTCACATTGCTGTTCCCTTTTCTCCAAGTTGGGAAATGTATCATGAACTAATAGAATTGTTTCAAGCCACTTCCCTTAATTCTCTGCCATTCTCATAGGTACAGGAATTATGTATCAACTCTCGGAATCCTCTTTTAATTTGGTATGAAATTTTCCTTTAAATTGTAGTATATCTGGCAGGTATCTCTTAAATCTTAGCAAATACTTACATTTTAGAGGCAAATGGCTGTGATTAAGAGGGATTAATCAGAAAGACTGGAGAGTGAGATCAGAGAAGACAAGCAAAGCAAGTATTTTAAGAGGGATAGTGCAGTTATTAATATTAAATGCTGTGGAGACAGTATATAGAATGAGAGCTGAGAGGAGTCCATAGGGTTTATACAACAGGGAGGCCATTGATGTAGGTAGAATAGAAGAGCAAGTTTCAGCGGAATGTCCAGGGCAAGAAAGAGATGGCAGGAGGTTATTAAATACATGAAAAATGTAAAATAAATGTGAACAGAGTATGTGACAGTAGAGATGGCCAATGATCTCTCTGGTCATCAGTTCCTTTTCCCATAAAATAAAGCTGGACTAGAAATCTCCAAGGTGCCTTCTGCTGTGAGGAACCGCCAAGCTGAAGTAAGGGCTCACTTTTTTTAACACAAACTACTCAGGAACTTCTCCATGAAATCTATAGAAAGGACACCAACTATGAAGTACTTTTGCTGAAACAAATTGAAAGCGACTCTAATCAAGACTTCAGGTCTAACTTCCTGTGCACAGGAAATATAGGGGAGAGAGGAACAAGCTTAAGATGCCAAGGAAATAATAGGTCCCATCCAGAATGTGAGACATTTTCCAGGGGAGGCAAGAAATCAATAGCACCAAAAGAAGTCATAAAAACTAAAATTTAAATTTAAAAGAAGGACAGAAATTAAGAATAGAAGGAAAGAAAGAAGGATGGAAGGAGAGAAAGAAGAAAGGAGGGAGGGAAGGAGGGAAGGAGGGAAGGAAGGAAGGAAGGAAGGAAGGAAGGAAGGAAGGAAGGAAGGGGAGGAGAGATGCAGCTGACTCTTACCCCACGATATTTGAGTTCCCAACAACCAGAGGGGACCAGTCCTGTTCATGTTGGTAGCATCCACCTGGGTCACCTGTGGCTCTGTCCCTTTCTGTCTCAGACATTCTTCTGGTATCACAGGAGCTCACTCAGCCCATGAGCAGACCACCCAAGAAATGACCAATAAAGAGTGAAGGTCAGGGCTAACGTCCCCATTTTACCCACCTTGCTGTCAGTCAACTCTGGGATGCATGACACAAAGCTCCTCAGAGGATCCCCTGCAGAATTAAACCTTAGTTGCCCCCACTGATAACCTGCTCATCAATACATCTCTCTTTGGTATTTCCTGTCTCACTTTTCTTGTTCTGTCGTTTTTGCTTCTTAGAACTGCCTCTCACATATAATAACTGTACCCAAGTCCTTATCACAAAGTCTGCTTTGGGGGACACCCCAACAGAGACAAGGGGGACTATTCGAAAGTAAAGACACTTAGGGGAGAAAACACCCAAATGCATCATGTGAGCATCGATTAGATCCAGGTTTGACAAATCAACTGTAAAATGATGTTTTTGAGATGATCCAGGAAATCTGAATATAGACTTAGCACTTGAGGATAATAAGGAATTTTTGTAAATCTTGTGGGTTGCAATAAAACTATTATATTTGTAAGAAAATGTCTTTATTTGGAGATGTGTAAGCATAAAGCCTCTTATGCATAAGGATCAGAAAGCGTTATCTATAGTGTTAGAATTTTCTAAAAAGTACTTTGAAGAAACAAGAAAAAGGAAAAAGAAAACGGAATAAATAAAGGAAGTGTGGCAAAATGTTAACAATGGTTGAAGCTGAGTGATAAGTACAGGAGGGCTCATCATGCTACTATTTTATATTCCTTATTTTGTGTGTTTTCCAAATCTTTCATAATAAAAAGCTTCGTCCTTCTTTTGGAAGAGAAAAATTTAAATTCTCAGAAAATATGAACTTCCATAGGAGGTAAAATTCCTCAAGGACAGATTACTTTCTGAATTCTAAGTACAGAAAAGACTTTTATACAACTCCTTCACACAAGACACAAAACAAAGGACCCTCCTATCACTCTACAAAATGACATCCACTAATTACCCAACTTCTGTATTCCCTGCCTGCAGCCTCGCCAAATACCACATGTTTCTCTCTGAAGTATCACAAACCAAACAGGCTCCCCTGAAATCAGCATATTCCATGCAAGGAGCCAGCCACTGAGCCGTCACGTGAGTTGTAGTTTGAGCACCAGAGCGGCTTTTCAAATATTCTGGCCAAGAATAGTTCCAAGGGCAGAGCTCAGGCACGCCATGCAGCTCACGTAAAGAAAATTCCATACATTTTCCGTGGGCTGATTCAAGATACCCGCAGAAATAGACCAAGGCATTGCTGCATCAATTCTGGAGACGGGAAGGAACCTTCTGAAAAGAAATAGCACTCGGTCTCCTGCAAGGTAAAATGTGTGCCTCAGATCTGCAAATGAAAGAGTATCACAAACATATGGTTAATGACTCATCCCAAATGGAAAAGCAGAGTTTGTTATATTTTATGGAGATTTTACATGTTGAAGGTACATCTGTTGCTATTTATGCTGACATGTATGTAGAGATTGGCAGACCGAGTTCTCTGTAGGGATGAGCGAAATCCAAACCAAACCACAGAACTTTCTAACTTTGAGGCTGGCTCCTGGGATGGAAAACGGTTTCCTGATCCCTTGAAACACTGCCCGGCTGAACAGGGTGACTCGGAGGGACCCACATCACAGGACTGCAGAGTTGGATGAAGCAACAAAATGTCCCGCTTTGTGCAGGGCCCCCAGGGAGAACAGAACAAAGACAGGAAGCATGAGGAGTGGGGGAGCTTAGGGAACAGTGGAACACTCCTGTCATTACCGAACGCCTTTTTTGGGTGACTGTTTCAGGCAAAACAGAGCACGCCTATTCTGACACAAACACACGCCCCAGAATCAGATGAAGTCTGCCCCCTTCAGATCCATGAGTAGCATTCTCTAAGAGGGTGCCCATGTGCCCTGGCAGACATCTTTTCTCCAGTTGTGTAGCCCTGAGAAGTTTGAAGACCTCTCCTCAGTCACACGCATTTCCACAGTCTCTTATTTTATAGCTCACTGGTCTTTATTTTTGTTCAGTTGCCTGACTGTTTAACCTCTGAATAGTGCTTCATGCTTATTTGCTCTAACCTGTCTTTCTCCTTCTTTCCCTTCTTCTCTCCTCATTTCTTTGCTTGCTGCCTAATAGAGAAACAACAAGAAAATAAGCAACCACATTACAGGACCGAAGGAGAGAAGTTCTATGAGAGTCTTAGGAGCTGAACTGTGTCCTGCCCCGCCCCCATTCATATGCTGACGTTCTAACCTCTAGTATTTCAGAATGTGACTGTATTTGGAGATAGGGTCTTTAAAGTAGTTAAGTTAAAATGAGGTTGTTAGGGTGGGCCCTCATGCAATCAGCCTGGTGCCCTGATATAAAGAGAAAATTTGGACATCGACGCGTTTGAAGAGAAGAACATGAGAGGGCATAGGGAGAAGGTGCCAGCCCATAATGAGAGGCCTCAGAAGAAACAAATCCTCTGACACCCTCATCTCAGACTTCTAGCCTCCAAAACTGTGAGAAAGTAAATTTCCATTTTTTAAGTCACCCAGTGTTGTACTCTGTTAAACAACCCTAGCAAATGAATAGAGAGTCAACCAGGTGAATATCCAGAGAAGACCTGAGTTTGGTGGGATCAAAAATATCTTTGGAAGAGGTGGAATATTAACTGTGGTGTGAGGGATGATTGAGTTAGCTCGGGCAGTAGTGGCAAGGCTGAAAAACAGAACTGAATGCTTCCCTTGCCCACACAGACCTGTCCAAGGCTCATACCCGTCCCCAGCAGGGGCTCTGACCTCACCCACAGAGATATTGTCTCCATTTTTGTGGCCCGGGAGCCTCCACAGCAGTACATGCTGCCCTTGTTTGTCCAATCCTTTTCACCAGACACCTCTGCCTTGATGTAGCCAAACATCTATGAAAATTAAAGTGCTTGTTAACCCCTTGCTTTCCTGCACATTGTTACCACTTAACATGGCTGAGAGCCATCTGTGGACCAGCCCAAATCTCACCCGCCCCATGTTGAGCTCCTGAAAGAAACAAAGTAAAAAACAGAGAAACAGAAACATAGTAGACTATACTATAGTACCAATAAGACCATTTCAGTGAACACACTCACTCTTTGTTTCTAATCATCCTTGGGACAATGGCTGCTGTCAAGTATTATATTACCCATGTACTAAATTAAACTCAGGTTACTTTTAATATCGTCTAAAGTATTCTCAACTAAATCCATTCCTTCAAGGACTGCGTTATGAAAGTCCAAGGACGCATTACTGACAGTCATGGAAAATGTATTTAACATTCTTATAAATATTGTAACTCCCTTTTTGGCAGAGTGCAAAACTGCTTCTTCTGCATTGATTTAAGCAGTCACATGATGCTGAAAGAGGTCTGGCTTCTTCTCAGTGAGGTTCAGGCAGTTGGGGTGAGAAGATTCTATGGCATCAGAGAGCACGTTTGGTCTCCAGCCTCTCCTCTTGTTTTAAACCCTCAACTTTAGGAAGAAGATCATAGATGTCAATAGTCACAGTCTTAAAGGGCAAAGGGTGTTTCTGAACTTTAGTTTTGGGGGGACACGCAGCAAGAAGAGTCCCTCTGGGTCATTAATGAAAAACTTGAGCCCAAGTAGCACCCAATAAATATAAGTAGGAACACATATGTATTTGCTTTAATGAAGGCCAAGGATCAAGCCATCACCATTTAAAGACCTCAAAACTTTGCTTTAGTTGTAGTTACGCACTTTGTGTGTTAGGTCCAGCTTCTTCCCAAACACTTTCAGCCATCATAAAATGTATGTACACTCATTCTCTTTTTCCAATGTTTTATTTTATTTTTGAAAGAGAGGGAGACAGAGTGTGAGTGGGGGAGGGGCAGAGAAAGAGGGAAACACAGAACTTGAAGCAGGCTACAGGTTGTGTGCTGGCAGCACAGAGCCCAACGCAGGGCTCGAACCTACAAACTGTGAGAACATGACCCAAACTGAAGTCGGATACTTAACTAACCGAGCCACCCAGGTGCCCGTACATACTCTCATTCATTTTTCTTTTTAAACGTTTATTTGCTTTTGAGAGACAGAAAGAGACAGAGTGCAGGGAGGGGCAGGGAGAGAGAGACACACAGAGTCCAACCCAGGCTCCAGGCTCTGAGCTGTCAGCACAGAGCCCAACTCAGGGCTTGAACACATGAACTGTGAGATCATGACCTGAGCTGAAGTCAACTGCTCAACCAATTGAGCCACCCAGGTGCCCCATATGTACCCTCGTTCGTGATGGAAAGGGACACTGGGGGAACTCCAACAACTCAGGTCATGAAATTTTTGTCTGAAGGAATCAAACAATATTAGGGGAAAGATCCCCCTCTGAGGATGTTAACAGATCCCATTTCTACCCGTGTGTGTGTGTGTGTGTGTGTGTGTGTGTGCGCGCGCGCAAGCACATGTGTGTTGGAAAGGTGGGGCAGGAAGTATCATCCAGGGATTAAGGGCTTCAGAATTAGACCTGGGTTTGTGTTTGTCCCTGTGTAGCGGCAGAACTTTGCCCACGTCCCTGGTCCTCCACTCCTCCCAAAGACAAATGCATCCTAATCTCTAGAACCTGTGAGTGTATTGCCCTTCCACGGTAGAAGGAACATTGCATATGTGATTAAGGTAAGAATCTTGAGATACAAAGGTCATTTTGAATTATCCAAGTGGGCTCTATCTAATGAGAAGGGTCTTTATAAGGGAAGGGGCAGGAAAGTCAGAGGAGATGTGATGACGGAAACAGAGGTCAGAGAGAGGTGAGAGGTTTGGAGATGCTGTGCTGCCAGCTTTGCCGATGGAGGAGGGCACCATGAGCCAAGGAGTGTGGGCAGCCTCTAGAAGCTAGAAAAGTCAAGGAAATAAATTCTCCCCAACAGCCTCCAAAATGAGCCAGCCCTGCCAACCCAGTTTAGACTTCTGACCTTCCTGGACTGTAATACAATGCATTTGTGTTGTTGTAAGCCATGAATTTGTGGTCATCTGTTACAGCAGCAGTGGGAAAGTAGTACACCCCTTTAGCACTTAATTACTGACTTGCTCTTAGGCGAGTTATTTAATGAGACTGAGCCTATACTAACCCCTGTTTTATATGGTTGTGCATTGAGAACTGAATGAGGCCATGCAGTATGAAGCATGCAGCCAGTGCCTTTTGGGATTAGTACCATCTCTGCCTCTGACATTGTGATTGTAGGCCAGATCCTTAACGTCTCTGTATTTCCACATCCTCCTCTATCAAATGTGACTTTAGGCCCGTCTTAGCTGTAACAAAATACAATAGCCTGGGTGGCTTAAATAACAGACATTTATTTGCCTACAGTTCTGGAGGCTGGAAGTCCAAGACCAGTGTGCCAGCAGGATGGGGCTCTGACTAGGGCCCTCTTGCTGCTCGTAGATGGCTGTGGCCCACATGACAGAGAGAATGAGCGTTAGTTTCTTCCTTTTCTTATGAGGACACTTAGGACACTTCTGTCATAGAAACGCCATCTCATGACTCCATGTAAACCTAATTATCTCCCAGAGGTTCTACTCCTGATATCATCCCACTGGGGGTTAGGGTATCAACATACCGATTTTGGGGCAACACACACATGCAGTCCACAAGTCTGTACCTAGTTTTGAGAATGAAGATCAAATGAACAATTAATGTGAACCAAAATATTTCAGGTGAGATTCAGTTAAGTAAGGGTAATTCTTTTAGCTTTTGTTTGGATAATACCCAGTATTCCCTTTTACTTCTGGACAAAGCCTTGCATCACTTCCCACCTCTGCTTGGATGGCATTTGCCACCCTCTACTACAATCATGAGCTTATGAGTCTTCCTCCTTCATGGTCTATGAGCCCCTCGGGGCAGAGCCCTAATTCACGTTTGCACCTTCAGAAACCTCATTGTGGGTGTCTGCTAGAGTTATAGAAGCCCGGTGAAACTTCCTGTTCTTTGCCACACTCAGTTCCAGGCTCCTTTTTGCTACTGCTATATGGCTAGGATTATTTTGCTGTAAACCAGTGGTTTTCAACCCTGGTACACGTTAAGATCACCTGGGGAGCTTTTAAAAAATTACTGGTGCCCAGGCTCCACCCTGAACCAATTAAATGAGTTCTCTGGGGGTGGGGCCTGGACATCAGTAATTTTTTAAAAGCTCCCCAGGTGCCTCCGACATCTAGGCAAGGTTGAGAAGCAATCCAGTGCTCAGCCAGTCACATCAAACCCCTAAGTGAACTCAAGAGTTCAACACCAGAAGTGAGAGGTCATTTATCTATTCTTCTCACCAAATCTGAACACTCCTCTTTCTTAAAGGCACAGAATCCAACTCTCTTTGAGACAAAGGTGAATGTTAGACACTGTAAACAGGACCAGTGGATGTTCTATAATCTGGGGGAAGGAATGATGGCCCCTTTTTCTGCCCATTGTTTAAAACGGGGGGTCTGCAACTGTTCCCTCTTCACTGATCTGCAAATGGTAAGCATATGCATATTTCAGACAACGGTGAGACTGTTATTAAATCTATGCTTTCATGTTACTTAAAGAGATATTAATTTTCATTTCTGGCTGTGACAATGGCTGACCCTGTCTTATCGGCTATAAATAAGCCTGTGACAGTGGCAGTACCTCAACAGTCCTAGACCAAGATCATGGGGCCCTGACCATCCCAGAGCCTGGGGGCATTGACACAGGACACACAAGAATTTGTCCCAGGCCCAGCACAGAGTTCTTCCTCACCACTCCTAGGCTGAGCTGAAACAAACCAAATCACATCCTGCTTTGTTTTTAACATGCACATTTCAATTAAAGACAGCTTTTGGTAGTTCTGGTTAGGCAGAGTCAACCATAACCTATTGGACTCAGCTATCTGACTGAAAGCGGGCTGGCAGTCCTTAATATCGGAACTGAAACTCTTCCATGAATTCCAAGAAATGTGTGCACAACTATTGTAGGAAAAGCTATGATGCGGGAGCTGAATGGCTTCATAACTCTTCCCACTATCATTTTCAAGACTATTACAATTGGACCCATATTCTAGAAAGAAAATGTACTATTAAAAGCTCAAAAGCTAACCGTAGTTTATGAAATAAACTTCACCATAGATCGGCATTTGCTATATTTACAGTGATTTTTTTTCATAGGGGCTTTAAAAATCCATTAAAACAATGTGTTTTAGATGCTACTGTATGCAACTATAAAAGAAGTTTAAAATAAAATTCTAATAACCTCGGGAAAATGCTAAGCCTTTAATACCAAGTCATTGAATGATAGCCCCAAGATTGTCATCTCTCCTGATATATGGCTCTTTCCTAGTTGGCAGAGGGATATTTATGATGCCCATTAAACATATATGCGTAAGTGATACAGATGGCTTGAATGCCAATTAATACATATGAAAATAACCAAGAATATATCTTCTTTTCATAAATGATTATAATTTGACATTCTTAAAATAATTCTGTCTAGTTCTTCAAATTATGCTAATGATGCTTCCCCTCTTTGCTTTTTTTATTTATCTGTGTTGCTTGGTACACATGCACACATGCATTCACAACCTCACATACAAAGGCAATTACTAGCACTTAAATTTTGTATGGAAACAAAGTCAGCTAGAGATGTAGCTGTGTAAAAACTCAAATGCATTCTCTTTAATTATGACAGTTCCTAGTTTTCTTTAGCTGTTAAGGTAAATATATAAGAAGAAGCACATTTCATCATTTCTATTCCATTTCTGCATGAAAATGTTACGTCCACAAGAGTGATCATAGGAAGGAAACATTTCTGAATTTGGAATGCCAAATCATGTGTCATAAGTTTTGAAAAATGAGTGCAGTTCAAATAATGGGAAACGTGAAATATTTGGGGTTAGATTTCATTTAAAAATGTATTTGTGCTTTATTTTGCAGCCAATTTGTACCTTTTGCATATTTTTCTTTGTGTTTTAAGATATAATTTATATACCGAAAATGCACATACGGTAAATGTACCATTTCGTGAGTTTTGATGATTGCATATGGCTGTGTAACAAACACCCCAATTAACATACAGCACATTTTCATCACCCCACGAAGCTTTCTCATGCTTCTCTGTATTAGCCTTCCTATCCCTGACTGTATATACAAATACTCTCCTGGCTTCTATCACTCTGCATTCTTTTGCCTCTTCTGCAACTTCACATACATGGCATCAAGGAGTATGTGCTCTTTTTATCAGGCTTCTTTTGTTCAGCATAATGTTATAACGGTTTAAGATTCATCTCTGTTGTTTGCTACTATTTACTCCTGAATATTATTCTATTCCATTAACCGGCTGATAGGCATTTGCTTCTCTGCTAGTTTGAGGTCACTGAACATAAAGGTACTACGGAAATAGTATACATCTTTTGTAGGATATATGTAGATATCTAAAGTAATATATTTTATATGGAAATTGTTAGGGTGCAGGACTGACTTGGGTCAGCAATCACTTTCTTGTCACAGTCTGGCCTGCCCTTGGGTTGTAAAATCTCTCGAATGCCGGGTACCCACTTGCGCTTCACTGTGATCCCAGAGAGTCGTCTCCACGATGTCTCTCCAAATATGGAGGTGAGCTCAGGGGTGAGTCACGTGGCCAAGCGCTGCCTCCCAATTAATCCTGGTGTCAATCTCTTCACACCAAATTCTCCACACACCACTGATCTTTCAGTTCTCCTTACTGGAAGGAGTACATTTTAAAATTTGCTCTTTTCGGTGAACTTGATCTCAGCATTCCCAGCCACGTGTCACCATCCCTTTCTCGGACACTCTAAGTAACAAAATTTCCAAGCAAAGAATGAAAAGACAACTTTGGCATCACAAACACGGGAACAGCCAGCCATGTTGGTTTTGATCTGTGACTGAAGTGAGGCAAAGTGGTGCTGTGGTTGTACCTCCCTCCCTTTCCTTCACACTCCGTCAGGAGAGCCTCCCATCCTGCTCAGGCAAATATGTTTGGTCATCTCGGGTCCACTCTCATTTCCACCTAACAAGCTTTGCTTTGTGACTGCAATTCTCTGCGTGTGCACAAATTTATTCCTTTGGATTCACTCTTAAAGAGTAGCCCATGTGTGTGAAAACCACAAAATGGAGCTCATAATGATTTTGCTGCTGCCTTATCCATACCTCTAGCTGCAGGCAAAGCATTGAAAACCAATGAAATCAGGCAGCTTTCCTCAGCACAGAAATAAAGATGTCGGAATGTTAACAGAAACCCACAGATGGGAGAACAACACTCGTTCGTTGTTGGAAAGAGAACACTGCCTTTACCCGTCTTTTATAGATAAAAATGGTGCATCTGTCAGGTGGTGATGGCCCAAGACATAGTGAGTACACCATCAAGCATAATCTACCAGCAAATTCTTTAACACAGAGCCGGTGAGGTCCGTGTTCCCCTTTTATCACATTCACAGATTCTTTTGCACTGACCACCCTTCTGCCTTTCTGGTGCTGTTTACAAGCTGAAGACATTTCTAGAAGCCAAACCCTCAACTTTCAAGTAAGGTGTGAAATGCTGTTTTGCTTGAGGCTTTTTTTTTTTTCAACTGCCTTTCTCTTCGAGGAATAATAATGACTCCCTTCAAGAAGGCTCTGGCAGAGAGGGTGATGAAGAGAAGTAGATCCTTCTCCCTCACAGAGGAAATTGAAATTAGCCTAATTAGATTTTCTGAGTACTTAGATACCACAGTGATAGACGCCATCGAAATACATAGACAGATAGGAAGAGAGCACAGATGTTGTGTGAGACCACTGATTTAGTTCCAAGTCAATACTCTTAATTAACTGCAAACTGTTTAAATATATAACATTCCCAACATGCAGCCAGTAACACCTATATAAAACTCTTCATGTGAATGCCTTAAAGTAGAAAGCAAAATAGCAATCACATCCAAAAGTACAAAACTGTAATAATAATTACTTATATTTAATGTAGATACACTGCTTCTAATTGCAGGCTCCCTAATGGTATGACACACTTGGTAGATAATCGTCTCTTGTCCAAAATGGGACTACAGCCATCGACGAGGAGCATAACAACCCAGCTGCAATCTAAGAGGTACCAACTAGTTTGTACAGAGGGAGGTTTTTGGTTTTATTTTTGGTTTTTGGTTTGTTTGTTTAATGAGCGCTTGACCTAAGTCAAATGCATTTGATCTCTCAGTTTGTTGGTACCTAGATCTCGTGGTATTGGTTGCAACTTGAGCTCCTTGTCTAAAGTGGAGGCTGGATGCTCTAGAAAACAGTCTGGAGGTTCCTCAAAATATTAGAAATAGAACTCCCTTATGACCCAGCAATAGCACCGCTAGGAATTTACCCAGAGGATACAGGAGTGCTGATGCACAGGGGCACATGTACCCCAATGTTCATATCAGTGCTTTCAACAATAGCCAAATCATGGAAAGAACTCGAGTGTCCATCAACTGATGAATGGATCAAGAAGATGTGGTTTATATGCACAACGGAATACTACTTGGCAATGAGAAAGAATGAAATCCTGCCATTTGCAACAACATGGATGGAACTGGAGGGTGTTATGCTAAGCAAAATAAGTCAATCAAAGAAGGACAGATATCATGTTTTCACTCATATGTGGAACTTGAGAAACTTAACAGAAGACCATGGGGGAAGGGAAGGGGAAAAGATAGTTTCAAACAGAGAGGGAGGCAAATCATAAGAGATTCTTAAGTACAGAGAACAAACTGACGGTTGATGGGGGAGAGGGGTGGGGGAGAGGGGAAAATGGGTGATGGGCATTGAGGAGGACACTTGTTGGGATGAGCACTGGGTGTTGTATGTAAGCGATGAACCATGGGAATCTAGCCCTGAAACCAAGAGCACACTATATACGCTGTATGTTAACCAATTTGACAGTAAATTATATTAAAAAAATAATAAAGTGGAGGCTGGAAGGGAGGCTTCCTTCTTACTAAAGGAAGTGACAGTGTGCAGAGGCTGAGATAAAGCAAACTTTAAGAGAGAAGCAAAATGCCCTGTGGTTGTTGAGCCACATCCATTGATATTCTAGAGTACCTTGCATCTGGCAATATATATATTTCGAAGTTGAAGCAGCTTGATTTCCTTATAGTTTGTTCTCTTAACTGATCATACAAGAAAACTCCACTTAATAAACGTGGTTCCCTTCACTTGCTGCTCCAGAAAGTAATCAGAAAGCCATTTAAAACCAAAACCAAGGGGCGCCTGGGTGGCTTGGTTGGTTAAGCGTCCAACTTTGGCTCAGGTCATGATCTCACAGTCTGAGGGTTCGAGCCCCGTGTCGGGCCCTGTGCTGACAGCTCAGAGCCTGGAGTCTGTTTCCAATTCTGCGTCTCCTTCTCTTTCTGACCCTCCCCTGTTCATGCTGTCTCTCTCTCTCTCTCAGAAATAAATAAAACATTAAAAATTTTTTTAAAAACAAACAAAAAAACCAAAATCAAAACCAGAGGATTAGTTCCTCAATCAACAGACCCTGTGATTAAGACTATGAAAAGTTAAAGAAACGTTGCAGCAAATATTTGTGAATGTACAACTGAGGAATCAATTGTATGATTGCAGTAGCAGTCAATTTTTGTTTACTCATAAATGAATGTTTATTAAGCATTTTATTCTGTGTTAAATCTTGTATGTACAGAAATAAACAAAGGATTCACCTGTCCTCATGGAGTTTACATTACATACCATAAAGAAGGGATAGATTAAACATATAACTGCAAGGATTTCTAGTAATGATGGTGGAATGTGGCTACATGGGCCCTTCCACAGATGATAGTTATAAAATGTGTACAAAAAATTTTTAAAAATTATTTATAGGAATGTGAAAACATTCAAAAGCAGCCAAAAGCTAGAGGAGACTTTACTTCCTATGAAGGGCAACTGGTAGGGGTAAGATTTGGGAGTTTGTAGTTATGTTGTCTGAAGACATCCCCCACTCCCCTGGCTCAGGCAAAGTAGAGCATCAGTCATATTACAGGCTCAAGGTGCCAGGGGACAGAGTTCAGGGGGAATTTAAGAGGGAAATCTGTGAGCAAGCGAATGGCAAAAGAATTGAAGCCCAGAAACTTCAGTATACATTTTGCCCAAATCACTGGTTGACCACTAATTTATGCCTCTGTGTGGCAAAATCTTGTCCATCTTGACAAAGACCTCAAAAACACAGACAATGGTCAGAAAGGAAGTTATGCTTTAAAGATAGAGCTGTGCCATGTGAGTTCTCTGAATGTAAGGGTAAATCTAAATATTCGGCAGCTGGAAGCCATAAGAACTGAGTGGAGATATCAAAAACTAAACACCATAGGGGAGACAGAATTTTCAATCTGATTCCAAGCAAATTAACTGCTTGTTAAAACAAGAACAGCAATAGCAAGAACACTCAGAATAATATAACAGAATTCAAAGTTGTCACACTGTGTTTTCTACAATGTTCACTTTTAAAGCAAAAATTACTAAACATGCAAAGAAACACAAAAAGTTGACCTATACTCAGTAGAAACAAAAATGTCAATAGAAACAGACTCTGATTGGGCCCAGGTGTTGGCTCCATTAGATTTCCAGCTAGTTATCATAAAATGGTCAAAGAATTTTTTTTAAATGGCCTTAATGAATGAACAGTTAGGAAATCTCAACAGAAAAATGACAACTATAAAAAAAGGAAATTCTAGAGCTCAAAAGCACAATAACTGAAATCAAAATCTCACTGGATGGATTTAAAGGCAGATTGTGGGGTCAGAAGAAAGAATCAATGAATTAAAAAAAAAAGAGAGATTAATAGGAATCACCCAATCTGAAGAACAAAAAGAGAAAGAACTGACAAATAATGAACAGAGGATCAGGGATTTATGGGACGTTATCAAGAGATTAAAAATAAGTGTAATTGAAATGATAGGGGAATAGAAAGGAGTAGGAAAATATATTAAAGAAAAAGTGGCCTAAAACTTCCTAAATTTTATGGAAAACATTAACTAACAACTTCAGGAAATTTATCAACCTCTGGAAGGATAAACCGTCATAGTCAAAGGGCTGAAAGTAAAATTAAAGAGAAAATCTTTAAAGCAGCCAGAGAAAGATACCATCCTACATGTAGGAGAATAATGGCATGATTAATGGCTGACTTCACATCAAAATAATGGAAGCCCAAACAAATTAGAGTGGCATATTTCAACTGCTGGAGAGAGAGAGAGAGAGAGAGAGAGAGAGAAACCAAAAAACTGGCAACCAAGAATTATGTATCCAAAGAATTTATCACCCATAAATGAAAGAGAAATTAAAGCAGGGCCAGATAAACAAAACTAAGATAATTTATTGTTAGCAGAATGATACTATTAGAAATACTAAAGGAAGATTTTGAGACTGGAGGGAAAATGTCATCAATTGGCTACTCAGATTTATAGGAAGAAGTGAGAAGGACAAGAAATGGAAAATGTGTGGATAAATCAAGAACTAAATATGTACATACATGCACACACACGTTTTCTTTTCATCTCTTAATTTCTTTGAAATACACACAGCCATTTATGCAAAATTGATAAAATTGTTGAGTTGATAACATATATTGATGTCATATTCATATGACAACAATAACACCAAAAATGGTGAGGGGGCAGGGAAATTAAAATATGCTGTTGCAAGGTTACTATGCTTTACTTAAAGTAATTAGAACAAGAACTCTTAAACAAATTGGGAAAAGTTAAAGATTTAAATTGTAAACTCTAGAACAATTGCTACTAAAATGCAAGAAATAACTTGATAGCTAGAAAGCTATCAGAGGAATTAAAACAAAATATTAAAATTATCTTTGATTAACAAAGAAAAAGGAGACAAGTAAGAACAAGTGAACAAATAAACTTATGAGATGAGACAAAGTAAAGAGCAAAATGGCAGACCTGAAGTCAACTATTTCAATAGCTGTGCCAAATTTAAATTGATAAATATTCCAATCAAAAAGTATGATTGTCAGATTGAATAAAAAGGCAAAAACCAGTTATATGCTGTCTGTAATAGATAGTCTTTAAATATATAGGAATAAAAAGGTTAACATTAAATGGATTGAAAAGATACTGCATGTAACAATAAGCACAAGAAAATAAGAGTGGCTATATTAATAGCAGACAAAATAGATGTCAGTAAGATATATTCTTAGAGATAAAGAGGGAAGCTTCACAATAGCAAAATATCAAGAAAATATAACAATTATACATATTCATGAATCTAATAATGGAGCCTCAATATAGTGACGTAAAAATTGACAAAATAGATACATCCATAATAGAAATAGACACATCTAACGCCATACAGTTAGAGACTTTAACACAATTCTCAGTGATTTGATAGACTAGCTAGACCAAAGAAACAAATAAAGAACCACAAAAATCACTGAGGATCTAGAAGATCTAAATGAAATTATGAACCACTTTTTCCTGATTATGATTTATAGAACACTATACCCAACAAATTCAGAATATACATTCTTTTAAATTCATATAGCACATATTCACAAAGATAGAATATATGCTGATTAAATATATATGAAATATATATGAAATAACTATATATGAAATATGTGAAAACAAGTTTTAATATATTTCAAAAGATTGCAATCTTTCAGAGTGCTTTTCTGACTACAATGAATTTAATTATAACTCAACAACAATAAGATTTCAAGAAAACTCCAAAAATTTGAAATTAAATAATTCACTTCTAAATAATCCATGGGGCAAAGTAGAAATCATGATGAAATTTTTAAAAGAATTCAGACTTGGGTTACCTGGGTGGCTCAGTTGGTTGAGCGTTCGACTCGATTTCTGCTCAAGTCATGATCTCATAGTTCATGAGTTCAAGCCTTGTATCGGGGTTCTGTGCTGGCAGTATGGAGCCAATTTGGGATTCTCTCTCTCCCTCCCTCTGCACCTCCCCTGCTTGGGTTCTCTCTCTCTCTTAAAATAAATAAATAAACTTAAAAAATTTTCACACTAAATGATAATGAAACACAACATATCAACATTTGCCGAATGCATCAAAAGGGCTACTTAGAGATAAGTTTATAGCTTTAAATGCTTACAGTAGGAAAGAAGAAAAGTATAAAATCAAAAACTGAAGAAGCTTCCAGTTTAGGAAGCTAGAAAAGGAAGAGCAAATTTTACGTAAATTAAGTAGAAGGAAGAAATAATAAAGATGAGAGTGAAAAAAAGCCAAAGAAATGGCAATAAAAAAACAAAAAAAACCCACAAAACAAAAAGCCAGTTTATTTAAATAATTAATAAATTAATAATATTTTTAAAACTGAGAAGACACAAATATCAATATCAGCAGTGAAAAGGGAGATAGTACTGCCAGTCTTGCAAGCATTAAGATGATAAGAAGGAAATGCCATGAACAATATTATACAAGTAATTAGAACCAAGTAGCTGAAAGGCATACATTTCTTGAAAAGCACAAATTTCCAAAATGCAGACAAGAAGAAATAGAAAATCTGAATGCTTATGTCTAAAACAATTTTTAAATTATAAAAATCTTCCCACAAAGACAGCTCCAGGTCAGTTGTAAGTTCTACTAAATATTATCGAAAGAAATAATACAAATTTTACATAAACTCTTTCAAAAAAATGTTGCAACTATATTCTCCCCAATATTACTCTAGTACTAAAACAAGACTGGAAATCTTTACAAGAAAAAGAAACTACAAATAAATATTCCTCAAAAACATACACACAAAATTCCTTAGCAAAATGTACCAAGTCAAATACAACAAAGTATAAAAAGAGAATACCTCTTTTTTNAGAGGGAGTCACAGACCGAAACAGGCTCCAGGCTCTGAGCTGGCAGTCAGCACAGAGCCCAACGCACGGCTCGAACCCACGAACAGTGAGATCATGACCTAAGCGAAAGTCAGACGCTTAACCGACTAAGCCACCCAGGCGCCCCAAAAAGAGAATACCTCTTGAACAAATGGGATTTACTGCCTGGTTTAACATTCAATAATCAATCAATGTAATTCATTCATTAAAAAATGATAAAAAATAAAATACATCGTTTTCCTGATACACAGAAAGCATTAGATAAATTTCAAAACCTGTTCACAGTAAAAACTAGTAAACTAGTAACAGCAGAAAGCTTCCTCACATTGACAAAAAATATCCATAAAACTTCCTCACACTGACAAGAAATATCCATAAAAAACTCCACAAATAACATTATCATCATACTACATGATAAAAACTGAAGGCACCTGCGTGGTTCAGTCAGTTAAGCATCCAACTTCAGCTCAGGTCATGATCTGGTGGTTTATGAGGTTGAGCCCCGCCTCGGGCTCTGTGCTGACAGCTCAGAGCCTGAAGCCTGCTTCAGATTCTCTGTCTCTCTCTCTCTCTGCCCCTCCCCTGCTCACACTCTGTCTCTCCCTCAAAAATCACCAAACATTTAAAACACTAAAAAGATAAAAATAATAAGAAACTGAATGCTTTTCACTAAGATCAGAAACAAACAGGGATGTCCACTCTCACTACTTCAGTGTAGCATTGTACTTGAACTCTAAGACACTGAAATAAGAAATGAAGAGCTATAAAAATGATTGTAACATTTTCTATTCCCATTGACAGCATATGAGAGTTTCAAAAACTCCATATCCTCACCAACATTTGCTACTTTCATTTTTTTAGCCATTCTAAAGGTTGCATAGTAGCATCTCATTTTGGTAAGGAGTAATTCTGAGCATCTTTTCATGTAGTCATTAGCCATTCATATACATATATATTGGAAAGGAGGCAATACAGCTTTACTTGATGATTCAAGATCATGCAGGTAGAAATCCTAAAGACTTTACCAAAAAAATAAATAAATAAAAAAGCTCCTAGGTCTAATAAGTAAATTTATCAATGTTAAAGGATTCAAGGTCAATATGCAAAAACAATTGTATTTGTATATGCTAGCAATGGATAATCAGAAAATGAAATAAAAATTACAATTCCATTTCACCATACCATTCCAAACACGAAATGCTTAGAGATAAATGTCGCAAAATATATGCAGAGCTCTTATATCTTTCTATTTCTTGAACTCCCATAAGCATTTTCACACATTAATTCTAGGGCTTTGTTATAGTGCTTTGTTTATTTATTTGTAATAATTCTGGGGCAAAAATCCTGCTTTGTTATCATTTTATTATCAGTGCCTAGCATGGAGCCCAACTAAATAAATTAATAAATATGTTTTCATGTGTTATCCTAAAAACACGACCTACATCCATGAAAAAAAAGGTTTGAAAATGGAAAATTGTAGAGAATATATCATCCATTGTCCCTTTGTGGTCAATAGTTTGGATTGTTTCCTTTCAATCTTTCTTCCCCCTATCTGTAGAAGTTTAGACTTTATCTTAACATGTTATTCATATGGTAGCACCCACTTGTATAATAATGGTCAATATTTTACCTTATTCATGTTGAAACTTCCTCAGGTTACAGTCTGATTTACTGAAACAAAACAACATGTAGCCATCTACCAGAAACTCAAAAGCAGCTGCCCCCATCATAAAAGTAGTGAGTCAGTGTTTTAACGTAATCACTGCTCTGGCGCGCCCACATCAACCCCTGGCCCCACGCTGACATGTGTTGTATTAACTATGAGGGGATTTGTCCCAGGTGTTCTTTTGTAAGACTATAGAGCAGAACTACCGTTGAAACTCGCTCATCCAACGGATGTTAAAACCAGAAAGCAGGAGATGGATTGTATGCCCATTATAGGGAAATTTGGGCCATCATCTGAATATCTCCAATATTCCATATTGAAACTGTCTCTGGAAAACAACGCTGTCCAAAAAATGCGCCTAAATCTAAGTAAAATGAGTTCCTGTCCCAATTCCTTGCGTTTCAAGAAACAATTTAGGTCACAGTAGAAACATGAGGTTCAAAAACAATAAAGCCTCAAATAGGGAAGACTTTTCCAGATAGACCAATACGACTATTTGTCAGCCACAATAAAAACACTCAGATTACAGTATCAAACATCCAAGAAATGTCCAAATGCAGTAACAACAGAAATAAAACTCTGGTCGTTAGGCACAGCAGACCAATGGGATCATTGTTCTTAGAGGCAAAACCAGAATGAAACCTAGACTGATCGAAATTTCCTCTATAAACTCCGAGCTACCTGGGCTTTCTGTAGTGAGGCCGCAGACAAAGACTCATTAGCTGTCGTGAGGAGCAATCCTCCACAAGCTCTTTCCTTGGAAATTAGATATAGTTCCAAACTCCGTACCTTCACTTTCTAACGGAGTGGAGATACGCCTGGGGAAAGCAAAAGGCAACAGGGTAAGAGATAATCACAAAATCGCCAACAACTCTTTGCAAAACTCAATCTTCCAGACACCTGAGAGCAGTGGGCTGGCTGGGTAGAAATCACCTCTAGATGATATTGTGTATGTCTTCAGTGGATGCAAGGAGAAGGGAAAGAAAGACTAACTGAGTGAAAAGGAGCAGCCAAAATGAGAGAGAAATGACAACTTTTAGAAACCAGGGTACTTAGCCAGCCACGCACCAGAGTCCTCTTCCCAATGCAGAGCTCTTAAGGATCAGCATCCTCAACATCCTGTAGGCTCACCACCCCTGGTAGCCTTGAATGTTCTCCTTCATATATGCTACTGGAGTTAAAGTTCTTATTCTTTGTCTCCCCACCAGATCTGAGTGATTTGTGGCAGTGAATTGTCTGTAATGACTGCAGGGGAAAGACTGTATTGCATTCATTGCCTTCCATCAGTGGTGCATCCATTAGCTAGTGCAGAGCCTAGCTAAGTGAATTAACAAATACACACAAATATATTAACTGAAACTTCCTGAGAACTGTGTCTTTTATCTCTTGTTCTCTAGAGCTTTGTGAAGTGCCTGGCACATAGCAATCACTCAATACCTTCTAAATGAAATCACGCTTTGAATCATGCTAAGGCTAACTTTAAACACTGCCAACAACGCTATCTTGATTTTACAAAGCGGGCCATCACCGAAATGAAAAGGTGTACTGTACACTCTTCCTTGGGCAAGGTCTTCTGCCAGGAGTTTGGAAAATTAGAACGTCTTTTTAGAATGAAGGTGGCTGGACTCAGTCTTGATGGTACTCCTTCTTACTCAGTGTCCCCATTGTCTGCAGCAAGGTCCAAAAGGCCTGCTTGTGACCCCTACACGTTTCTTATTAGATAAACACATGGAAGACATCTCTTGAGTCAGTCTGGAAGTAGCCACCACTAGGGGCAGACTTCAAGGAAGGGTAGGTGGCAACATGTCTTAACCTAGAAGCTGTCCTTGATGTCACATTTTCTCCAACTAAATTTTCTCCACCTATTTTTCTTTATTTTAGAGAAAGAGAGAAAGTGGGGAGAGGGGCAGAGGGAGAGAGAGAGAGAGGAAGAGAAAGAAAATCTTAAGCAGGCTCCATGCTCAGTACAGAGCCCCACACGGGGCTCTATTCCACAACCCTGGGATCATGACCTGAGCCAAAATTAAGAGTAAGACACTGAAGTGACTAGCCACCTTGGTGCCCCCACCCCATAGAAAGTTTTATAAGAGAAGAATACAGGCACTGAAAAGGCTTTGTGTGTGAAATAGATTCTTTCCTGGTTAAAAAAAAAAAAAAAAAAAAGAAACTACATGAACATAGATGCTTAAACAAATGGAGAAGGGTGGAATTGTCAATACGAGGGACTTGGCTAGCGCTGAAGTACTGGTTTTCCCAGCCTCCAGAGTGGCCTTGGGGACACTCAAAGATTCAGGGGACACTCAACGGGTAACAGCTCCAGATCTACCTCCTGGCTTCGCCAGACCTTCGGTGGCTTATTTACTCTTTCCTGAGTGGGAGTGCATTTATTAGGCTGGGACCCCCAGAGTCATTGCCCTGTACCTGGCTTCTACTACTACCACCACCATATGCTCCACCCCCATCAATGGCAGTGCCATTGCTAAGATGGCTCCATGTCTGCTGAACTCCTACAATTCCACTGGAACCCCAGCTTTCAGTGCTTCTAGTGGAGGGACATCTTCCTTTAGATTGACAGTCCTTTCAACAGACCTTGTGTTCATTGGTCCTAGGTGAACAAGGCTTTTAGCTTCCTAAGTTAACTCCTTATTTTCGGCTTCCACTGTCTTTTGTTGAGGAGCTTATTTCAAACATTGGGCTAGGGCCTGATGGGGAATCTTGCTCGAAGTGGTGGTTCCAGCCTACTTCCCAGACCTCTGCCCACTGTCACCAAATATCATACAGGTCCTTTGATTCCGCTCTACTTTGAGAAGCTTCTTTCTGATGCTTTTCTTTTCCTTCCACATGTTTTCCTCCTTTCTTAGTCTGGAAAACTAAATGTTGATATTGAGTCCAAACTAAATTATTCCTTTTGCGTCCCAGGGAAGAAATGGCATGTAGCTGGCACACGTACCACTGCCTGTCACTCCTCTGGCCATGGCAGACATCGCTATTCAATCATGGTCTGAGTGCATCTTCCCCCACCACTCGGCCAGCCCATTCCTGTGGGGCGGAAAAGCACACCACGTGGGACTTCTTTGCCATTCTTTGTATTAAGGGCTCCCTTAACCTTAAGATGGGTTTGCAGCTTAGGGTCCAACCCTTAACCAGAAAAGAAGCTTTCTTTCCTTTTTGGTGATTCACAAAAGATACTCAAAGAGAATCTGGAGAATAACAATGTTAGTTTATGAAAAGCAACAAGCCTATAGATCTGAAATATGTAAGGCCGGACCTATTTGGGAAGAGGGAAGTTTGGGTGTTATCAAGGCCTTTTCCTTAGGAAGTCACATTGCTAAAAAGCTAGAAACACCTGAGAAGTTTGTGCAAATCCATTCTGCCTTCCCCCTTCCTTATTTTTTTTTTATTATCCACTTGAAATGTCTCAGCCAGTCATATGAGGGCAAAATGAGGCTGGCTCTGCACATCACATGTGTGCCTACAAAATTATGTAATTTCAATAATTACGGAGCAAGAAAGAATCTCAGTAACCTAGAGGTTATTGAGTCCAACCTTAGAAGAACCTGAAGCTCAGACAAGTGAGTGACCAGTTGTAGATTTCTGAAATGAAGTAGTAGCAGAGCAGGGCCTAAGCAAAGGTGACATGATCTTGTAGCCACATGCATCCCGCTGAAGTTTAGTTGTCTTCCTCTGGAAAGGCCTCCATCTTTCATTCCTCTCCTGTCTTCTGGTGTCAAATATTTTTCAGTGAAGGGCATATTTGTGTGGGAGACGGTTTGTAGTGACAAAAGAAAACACTACCCGTTGCACAGTTTTGGTGATGAATGGCCCTGAATATGATTAATTGAAACATAAGGTGGGATGGAGTTTGTTTTTTCTTGGATGGAAAGGGAATAAGACTCCAGAAGGTAGCCTTTTTAGATCAAAGAAGATATGATAGAAGAAGCATCAGATCCATGAAAAGAAGGTACAAGAATGATTAGATCCATGAGGACCACCAACTGGCACCATGCCTATTAACACAGAACATGAGACCAAGAGATTCGTCTCCCTTCACTCGCACTTGGGCCCCTTGGGAAGAGCTGGGTACCCCATGAGGTAATGTACAAGCAGAGGACAATATGGTAATCCCACACCAACCCTGCTTCTCTTTCTCCATCTGCTTCAAAGGACCGTTCTACTTGATACCTTTGGGGATGCAATTACAGTGGGGCACATGGCTGTACTATCACCGAAGATTATCAACATCGTTCATATTTAAATAAAACTTTCTCTCATCAGTGATCTTGTTTCCTGGCTGAAACCACAACACAAACGAGTTCTTCATGGGATAGAAGGAAGATCTTGAAAAAGATTACCTGGATAATTTAGGTCAAAAGTAGCCCTATCTTTAGCTTTGTATGAGGGATTCATGGTGAAACATTTACTTCATTCCCCATTGAAAGAGCTGGACAAAGGCTGCCTGGGTGGCTCAGTCTGTTAAGCATCTGACTTCGGCTCAGGTCATGATCACACGGTTTGTGGGTTCGAGCCCCGGGTTGGGCTCTGTGCTGACAGCTCAGAGCTTGGAGCATGTCTTCAGATTCTGTGTCTCCCTCTCTCTCACCCTCCCCTGCTCATGCTGTCTCTATCTCTCTCTCAAAAATAAATAAAACATTTTAAAAAAAAGAAAGAGCTGGACAATTCACTGACTTTTCTAATGAAGATTTAAATGCCAAAGGCGCATCTCACAATCCCTTCCCTGGGTCACTACATCCTTCCTAAATGCCCTGGGGCATCAGCATTTCCAGAAGGAGTTATGCTACCCTCCGCTTTAACTTCCTCTCTACAAGTCTGGTCTCAGAGTCTGTGGCATTTAGTCTTAGGAGCACACACACATAAACACACACGCACTCAGAAACACACACACACAGACACATACACACGCAATGTTTACTTGCACAATGTTTACTTACACATGTACACATAGAGACATACATACACATATGCATGCATACACACATAGATACACAGATGCACACATGTACACATATGCATGCACACACTTATACACATGCATATGAAGTTTATATGCACACCCACCCGCACACTTCTGCACCTCCTGCCACCTTCAAGGTCTTCTAGTATCTCCCTTAGATTATCTCCAAACCTTTCACTGGGTTTCAAAGCACTGGCAAGTCACTTTTCACCACAAATTCCAGTGTCTCAGGTCTTTCAGGCATCCTGTGTATGTAATGCTATGCACTTTGTTGCTGGAATAACGATAGTACTTCATACACACAGTAGCCTTTTATCCATGAGTGCTTTACCAGTGACATACGGTATGAAAGCACAGAGCAAAGCCCCTCACCTCTCCCTCCTGTGACCCTGTCCTTACATGGGAGACATCATGGATCTCTCATTCTTCATGGCAACACCTCATAACCATTTCAGGCAGGAAGTAAGGAAATCTGTCCAGTCGAAACTGCAGAAAGGAATTAGGTAATATAACACTTTTCTTTCTCTTCTCCAGAAACTCTGAGAAATGTACTGATTCTCAGAATGATCGACCCCCAGACAGTCTCCCTGAATTGTTGCTTTTTGCCTGGGGATTACATATTTCCTGGAGCAGTGAATTTTCTTCTTTCCTTGTCTTATTTCCATCAGTACTGTATTTATTTAGAGCGTAAGATAAAAATATCTATATGGCTAGGCTATCAACCCTTCACATGACGAGTGTGACTATTCTATATTTGTTTGTCTATGATGTAAAGATATTCCTGAGAGACATATACTTCCTCCATAAAAGGCAGCATGTCCAGTAACCCAAAAATTAAAAAGGAGGAGAAGGAAAAAAAAAAAAAAAAAAGGAAAGAGGAGGAAGGAGGAGGAGGAGGTCGTGGAAGAGGAGGAGGCGGCAGTTATTTTCTCAAGAAAATAGCCTCATGGAGGGAGAAAGGCAAAGCTGGGGCAGATCTGGTTTCAAGTCCTGCCATTATGCAACTTTGATCACACGATGCTTCAGTTTCCTCATTAGGCCATGATGGGAGAAGACATACGTCATATGGTTGTGGTGAGGGTTGAGTAATAATCGAGAAATGGCTGGCACAGAGCAGGCACTCTTATTTCTTGTGAATTCTGAAAACTGAGATGCTTTGTGTTAATGGAGAAGCTACCGGACGGTAGGCACTCTGCATTTTTCTCTTTGAGATAGTTGAAACTCACTACTGAACTTGTGCTATTGCAATTAGTTATCCATTGATTCACTTACTCCACCATTTCTGGCTGCCTGCTACTTAGTGCCAAGCATTGTGCTGGGCACCAAAGAGCCCCTAGTGGGAAAGAACCCCCGACCTGGGAGCTGCAGGCTGGAGAGGTAGCAAGCAACAGGCAGTTAACATGGTATGTTAACACAAGAAACACTGGGCACTGTGGCACATATTGAGGGGACACCTAGCTCAGTCCTGGGTGTTCTGGAGAAGGGTCTAGCTTTGCCTCGATTCTCTTCTCATACCCTTAAATCTGCACCCAAGACAGTTTCCTCACATTTCCAGGCTTTCAAAATTATTATTTATAAAAGGTAGAGCATCTAAAACAGCATAGCAGTTGTTTAGTATTTAGCTCAAAAAATGGCTTGTGGAAAGAAATAAACAAATAAGTGGTCAATCCCAGGAACCAATCCATCTTCCCACAATGCACTGATCTGATGAGCCTCCCAAGAAGCTCTAAAAAGATCCAAGTCCTAATTAAACCCAACCATTATTCACCTGTGGGCCATTAGGTTAAGCCAGCTGGGAGACCTTTATCTCTTAAGGCCACGGTGAGCACCCATGTGATAGGTGTGACCATGAGGTACAAGAGGTAATTATGGTGGCATGCTGCCCCAGCTGACCAGATGTGACTGCTCTGTCCTCTCAGTCCCTTTATTTCTCTGTCTGGTTCCTTGACTTTCTCCTCTCCCTCCCCCTCCTCTCTCCCTCATCTATGCCTAGAGTGTGCAAATGGTACCAAAGGGTACCAACCATTCTCTTAGCACTCATATCCAAATAGGTTGTTGACTTCTGCCTTAAAATGTGACAACCTTTCTCAGTAAAGATGGCACTGAGAAACTGTAGGTAGAATGCCAGCAAATAGAACAATGAGCACAGAGCAAACCCAGGAGTATCCCTTTAATGAAAAGAAAATGCACACGGCCTGAGATCTGGCCTCATTGAACTTAAAGGCAAGAACATTAACATTCAACATTCATTCAACAAACATCTCATCGAATGTTTGTTTACCCCGTCTTTTCTGGGCCCTTAGGATGCAGATAAATTAAACATAGCCCCAAGTTGGGTTGGGGAGAAGGACATAAAAATAAATAATTAAGATGCGATATATTGATAACTGAATCCAACCTGGCTGATTGCCTGCAGGAAACAGGGGAGTAGATCACGTGGTATTGTGGAATCGTTTCTACAACGTCACTTCTGCTGATTTCTTATGTGGTCCTGGATAACTTACCTAAAATTGTGCTTCTATAAAATATGGGCAATAATAAGTAGTCATAGCTGGGTTATGGGAATTGCCAGGAGAATGATACGAAAATAGATTGTTAGGAGGAAAATGCCATATAAGTCCAAGATACCATTATTGCTGCTGTGATGTCAATTTGCAAAAACTAACTTATCCACAGAGTTCAGGTGTAACTGCAACTCTCTTAGCACACAGGTAGCTTCTCTTTTGCATCTGCTGCTCATGACATCAGCTAAGAGAACCTTCCCATCAACACATGGGCTGGGAGGGCGTCTGGTGTGCTCCACGTTCTGGTAGGCGCTGGGGATAAAGGAGGCAGTGAGGTAGACACAGTCTTTATGAAAGGAAATGTCTCTTTCTCAACTATGAATTGTCGACCTCCTTGTTTGTATTATGTTGCATTTTCTTTTGGGTTTTGTATTTTCCTTTGAAAAGTCTGTTTGGGGCCGCAGTGCAGAGGCGAGGAAAGCCTGAAGGCAGGAAGGCCTGGGACTGGCCTTCCTCCAGGTTAGAGAGCGAGAAGAATCCGAGCTGAGCCGAAGCCTTGGGAAATGTATTCATGACTGAGAGTTGGGTCTTATCTCTGGGGGCAGGTCCTTGTAGGCTGTGCTGGGACTTCCCCTGAAAGAAATGGACAGTCCGCTGGGAATCACTCTGGGAGGAGATGTAGCCTGGGACAGGAAATGAAGACACAGGGCGCAGGGCTCACAGAGGGCTCGGGAGAAAAATGCCCTCCTTGTTCTGCAGGCCGAGGGCCGCGGTGGGGAGGCCTGCGGACCTCAAGGCCCACTCGAGGCAGGGCCTGTGGCTGTAACACAGGCAGGGCCGTTAGTGAACCTGGAGAATGGGTCACTGCCTACACTGTGGCTCCAGTGCCCTCTCTGCCCCCAAATCTATAGGAAAATCTCATTCCCTGCCTTTAGCCCGCGGGGAGTGACGGGCAAGAGCTAGTGCGGGAAATTAAGGGAAAGGGTATCCACCACTGGAGACAGATTGGTCAAGGGGAGGGCAGGGGTCACCTGTGGAGACTGATGGTGCCCTGCTGGGGTCAGTTCCTCAAGTGAGATGAGGCTGATGCTTGATGCACCCCCCCCCATCCACACCCTGAAATACACGGGACACTGAGGAGGGGAGAGCAAGCAGAAGTTCCCGCGTCGTAACTGGAACCACACAGATAATGTCTAACAAAATACGGCGAAAAGGATCAGCTAGCCAACCTAAGGTACAAGAAAAAAAAAAAAAGGTGGTGAGCTTTCGCTCTGAATCTGGGGAAGTTTGCAAAAGGAATGGACTTAAGGAGACGCTGTGAGGGGGGGGCAAGGAATGGGTGTGGGGAGCTATGAGCAGGAAGGCGGATGGATGGGGAGAGCAGAGACATGCAGGCCATGGGCAGGGTCCCGTATGGAAGCTGGCCTGGCGGGAGGCTGGGAGGCGAGCAGCGGGGGCAGCCACAGGGAGGGCGTCGGTGGGAGACAGAAAGAGATGGCGTTCAGTATGCCGCAGGGGCCAGCCTTTTAAACTGAGGTGACGGGTCCCAGAGCCCTATCTCCCCGAGGCTGTCTGGGTAGACACAGGACAATGCAAGGAGGACCCAGTTTCCGGGGGATTTGATCCACAAAGAAAACCAATGAGAAACCCTCACCCTCTTCAGAAACTCTACGTACTCTTCCTTAACAGGGGTTTGGGTTTGAATTATGTGGATAACTGCCTTAACTCTTCACTCCAGTTTGCCTGTAGATACTCATCCTCAGAGGGGTGTTTTGAGGATGAATGAGGTACAGGCAGAGCGCTTTCAATTCCTGCCATGAAAGGTAGCATATCAATACAGGCCTCGTATAATTAAGATGCTTTCAAATTGCCAATACATGTATATTTATAACACCCACTATAATCTTATCTTTCCTTTTTTATTTTTTACAAGAAGGCAGGAAAATCTAATTTTTTTTCTAACCACCCTCCTTTTTGCGCGCTTAACATTAACCTTTCCTTCCAGATGTCATTAGCTGCTAATTAAGATGTTGATTTGCAGATTGTATATCTGGCAATAGAAGTGATTTGTGGATGCCTACTAGGTGTTTATCAACCTGCGCCACTCATATTGGTTTAGCAAGAGCCTGGCACATTTTAATTTACTGAGCGGTTCCCCAACTCTCCACTTATTTCTGCATGTGCATAATGAGAGAAAAATGATAAGAGGGGAAAAATGGGAAATACTATAAATAGTTGCTAAAGAAAAATGCCATAGGAAAGAGTTATGGCTCTAAGTAGGTGTTAAAAGAGCGAACAGATTGAATGTATTTTCTCTCTTTAATGGGGTATTTTAAGAAATAGAATCCACACATCAGTTAGGCGAGCAGGTGTCCACATGTAGCTAGCAGCGTGGATGTGTGCACAGACGCACAGGTCATAGAGAGCCGGCAAGAAGAAAATGATGATTGGACTGTCTGAATTTTCTGGAATGTGCATGCCCTTGGTTTCCAAGACCAGCCCGCTCCTCTGCCAGTTCATGCCTTAAGTTTCCCAAAGAAACTGCTTGCTTCGAAAACCACCCTTAAATCAAAGAAATAAAAGGACTGTTCCATTACTGCGAAGGATTCTGCAACATAGGGGACATTTCCACAGGACGTTTTAATATAATTTATGAATATTTGCTAGCAACATAATTGTCTTTTCTGCTGACATTTTCAAAGCAACACTGTGATTTGTTGGGTCTCTGGAGAGTCTAACTACAAAACTGATAATTATATTAAATATACATAGACAATAAAGAGTGTGTTTACATAACTGTGCCCATAAATATCTGATTGAACAGTCATTGTTCTCAAACCCCTTTTAGGCAGCTCTCCAAGGATTCCAGTTCTAATGACATGATGGTTTAAAAGATGTTGCTCCGTCTTGTTCCATATTTAATTAACTTTCCTTTTTTAAACTTGTGATGGCAGAGACAATAACAAACAGCTCTGAAAAGAGGGAGCGCTTTGAAACATGGGCAAGACCTTGTCAGGCTTTGTGCCGCACAGACAGGAGGAGCAGGCGACGAGTGGGGGCTGGCCTAGGACCTCCGGGACTTCTGGCCCTCCCCCGGGATTCTATTAAGAGGCCGGTGCTCGCTCCAGTTCTGCACACCTTCCCTCGCACGCTCATGTCTGCGGCGTGGCCTCGTGCACATGCTCTCGCACGCACGGAGCTAGCTGCGTCTCTAATGATTCCTTCCTCTGCAAAAGAAGACGAAGGCAAATTGGAGACCCAACTAAGCCTTGGGAGGCAGAGGCAGGGAATGTGGTGGAAGGAACAGAGGGCTGGGGAGTCCGGATGCTCAGATTCTGGCCTTGGCTCTGCCATTGTCGTTTGACCTCGGGTAAGCGTATTAGCTTCCGATTGCGGCTGTAACAAATTACTGACTCGGTGGCTTAAAACACAATCAACTGATTATCTGACAGTTCTGAAGGTCAGGAGTGGGTCTCACAGGGCTAAAGTCAAGGTTTTGGAGGCTCTAACAGAGAATCTGCTCCCTTGTTCTTTCCAGCTTCTGGTGGCCGCCCACACTCCTTGGCTCGTGGCCCCTTTCTGCATCTGCAAAGCCAGCAATGGCCAGGGGCCATCTTTCTTGTGCTCTGCCACTCTGCCACTGACCATCTTGCCTTCCTTTTAGAAGGACCTGCGATTATATTGAATCCATGTGTTGTCCCGACTAATCTCCTTGTCTCAAGCCCCTTCACTGCATCACATCACATCACCTTATAAATGATCATATACATAGATTCCAGGGTTCTGGATGGAAGACATCTTTGGGGGCCATTATTCTGAAGCTGTGCCCCATAGGGTTAATGAGGTTAAAACTAGCAGAAGGTTTAAAGCATATTTTTCAGTGAACTATTTCTCCCTCATCAGCTATTGTGTCTTTTTTAACCCCACTAACAAATTTACCGGCTGTCTCTGCAGAAGCCTGGACTCAAGGTCAACTGATATGATTCGAGCCCATGAACAAGCAAGGTCCTGCATTCCTTACCCAAGATAACGAGCCCAAGAGCCTGTCTAATTTATACTGGCTCTCCAAGCATGCCCACAGCCCCTTCTTCTGTTCTAAGATAACCTCCTGACATCCGGGGCTAAGTTTTACCTTGTTCTGATGTTGTTTCCACCCCAAAATGAACATGGGATGAATGTTACGTGTACATTTACTCAGTGGGCATGCTCTGTCTCTCCTCATGAATAGTCCTAAATCCCTGCTTTTTTTGACAACATGTACATAATCTCAATCCTTATGATTATAAAAAACTTGTTTTCTCTTCCTTCGAGGAGACAGAATTGAGGCTCACCCTCTTATCTCCATGTTTGGCAATTGCTAGAATAAACTCTTTCCTTGTTGCAGACCTGATGTCTCAGTGATTGGCTTTGCTGAGCGTTGGGCAGGCAGACTTGAGTTCAGTTACAGTTCTGGCCACCCCAGAAAGTCAGCTAACGTTATCTGTTAATGAGGGAGCTGGTGTGAACTAGATTCATTCCTCCAACAGATTCAGGTCCAGGTGACACAATAATAAACACCTTACGCTCAGTCCCACCTTCTGCAGAGTATGGAGGGGAAGATAAGCAGTCACCAGAAAAATAGAACACGATCTTCCAGCTGTGCTAAGGGCTGCAGAGGGAAGTGTAGAGTGTAAGGTGAACGTTTGGCGAAGCGATCCGGCCCCGGCTGTCAGGAAGGGGTGGGACAATCCAAGAAGGCTTCCCTGAGACGGTGACGGCAAAGCAGAGACCAAACAAACGGCTGGGAGTTACCCCGGAGCGTGAGTGGGAGGGCAGGACCGGCGTCAGGGCTGATGGGGATTTCCAGTCAGAGGGAACAGCCTACCCCATGTGTAGGTCCTGGAGTGGAGGGTAGGGGACACTGAGAAGCAGCCCGTGGGGCTAAGAGCAAAGCGTCTGCAAGGAGAGAGTTTGCCAGGTGCTGAGAGAGGCAATGAGAAAGAGAAGAGCAGCTTCCACTTAGCAAAGGATAAGTAACTTACAAGTAAATAATAAGAAGTGACTGACGAGTAACTAGTGTTCCGATGGTAGATACTGTTATGATCTTCCTTTTGTAGATGATGAAACTGAGGGTCTGAGAAGCTAACTGACCTCCCCAAGGTCATGCATCTGGTAGAACCAGGAATTGCACCGGAACCTGCTGTCCTCACTACACAATGCTGCCTCATGGGCAGGACTGTAGGACCTTGATATCAAACCCTTTTGCTAAGAGCAATCGGGAGCCATAGAAGAATCTTAAGCACTTCTTAAGAAAAATGACTCTGGGTAATTGATTGTGGGCATCAGGCCAGAGGGAAAGCAATAGCACTCAGGCAAAACAATGTTGGCTCAGTTTGAAATGAGACTGAGGGTAGTGAGAAATGAAGAGAGTCAGTAAACCTTGTGGAAGCGACGTTGAGAAATCTTGCTGGTTGATGTGGGGGAAAGAGAGAGGCAAGTGTCCGAGGTGATGACTGTGTTTCTGGCCAGATCATCTAGAAGGACCCATCAGGTCTTTCCTTCTAAAACAAGGGGCTCACGTGGAGCTGTGGGGCAGAAAATAAACAGACAGCAAAGCCCTAAAACCCTGACGGCCCTTCATACATTAGTAAGAAAATACGCTATAAAGAGGCTTGAATGGACTTTAAGCTCTCAATGAAAATTCAGCAGAACCTCTCCATGGCAATTCTCCCCTTGCAAGAGATGAATCCTGCATGCTCTCACTGCCACAATTCCGTGTTTGCGCTGAACTCCTTCTAATTGTCATCAATTATGATTCATTTACTTTTAGGTGTCTTGCCTGTCATAATATTATCATTTGTAAGTCTTTCCCTTTGCAGACTGTGAGAATCTGTTGTGACATCTCAATAAAGCAGGATTCAATCAAGGTGTGAATGAATTGTTAATCTTGTTATAAATAGAAGGTACCATATGTCAGTATGTAAGGGACGTCTCCCTCTTTGTTGAAAACAATGTTAGTGAAACAAAACAAAAGAAGTTTCCGAAATAGCTGGTTCAGCTCACCAAGCTTCCAATTATATTATAGCCAACAATTCTCTGCAGCTGATTCAGATTTCTGGGACGCGTATCCACACGGATTTATTTAGAATTACCATTTGAAAGAGAAAATGAGTGTCAGGTTTGGCCACCAGAGCCCCAGGTGTACCCACTTCTCCTGATTTTGACCATGGAGATCACCTTACTGCTCTGACTATGTCTTCAAGAGGCACTTCGTGTGAACCATTTGATCAAAACATCTTTTTTCTTCTGCTTTGCATTTGTAGGTGGCACGCAGATTTTTAAAAATATGGCTAAATTGGCCCAGCTCCAGCTCAAACTAGTTCATGAAAAATATACCCCGAATCTTTTCCTACACGTGCACTCTCTCAGCGGTGAGGGCTCTGGCCCATTCTAGCCTTGATAGCACATCCTAAATGTGACGCTAAGGCACCTGCAGCAGTGTGTTTTCTGAGGAAAGCCTGCATGTGCTCCGAGGTCCAGCAAACGCCAGAACCAATAAAGCTTAAATTAGCATCCCATAATCTAGAGCTATTTCCCCTCTGCTCTTCCGGAGCCCTCCCCAGCACCTCCCCTCCCCCCAATTCGTAGGCCAATCAAAATGTGCTGCTACCTTGTTCCATTTCTTTAGGGCCTCGCTAAGTGACTAGCTTGTTAGTTCAAAATAAAGTTAATGGCTAATAATGGCTCTCCCCTAGTGCCCAGTGGCATTGCCACAGAGAATCAGGGCAGAAGGGTGGAAAGAGCTTGGATTTTGGAATGAGCCGCTTTTGGGTTCAAGTCCTGGTCGCTCTGGTCGCTTGCTGAGTGTCCTGGGCAAGTTGTGCTTATGTTTTTTTTTGAGATTATAGTCTCACCTGTAAAATAGAGATTCACACATCAGGAGGCGGCTATGAGAATTAAAGAAGATAATGTATGTTCCGCAGTGAGAACAGAAACCGGCCTATTGATTGACAATTGGGTAGAGGCCAGATGCAGCGCCTAGAGATCCCCACTACTGATCGGTCCCCGCTAATTACAGAGACACCATGATTCTCATTTCCTGTCTCCAGCTCTCCTTCCCTTCTTCCTTTCCTTCATTTTCTCCTCTTTCCCAGTGATGTGTGGAGCCCTTGCTGGGTTCAAAACCCTTTGTCTCTTTATTTTTCACTATTTCCAGTGCAGGGTACAAAGGGCCTTGGCTGTGGCGCGACAGGAGAAAAGTAGGCGGGGAAGCGCCAAGCCTGATAAAGAGCCATTTAGAACAATGACCCTCCTGCCCCATCCCTCCAAAATTCGCTGTTAACTTGCTTCACAATAGTCATTAGAGACACAAAAGGAAGTGTTGATAAGCTCCATGATTCATTCAAGGACCAAGGTTAATTTTTATTTATTCCCAGGTCATCACAAACAGAGGCAGATGGTGGTGGCATTTCCTTCTTGCCGGGAGCTCAGATATTATCTGGATAGATGTCAGCGGGCTTTGTCCATTGCCTCTCAGCGCGGGCAGCTTTCCTGGATAGAGCCCCAGCCACCCAAACTGCAGATGGATTTGATTTAACTCCGATGACTTGCGGTAAATAATTGAGGTCACTTGGGCCCGGCTGGAAGCAAGCCAGCATCGCCAAGGAGAAAGGTTGATATCGTTCATCCTTTAGCAACTCTTCCCTTGGAGGATTTATTCTTGGTGACCCATTTAGGTGGTAGCTTACTAGACCATGGCTATCAGTTTATTGAAAAGTCACTTTCTCTCAAATTTAGTCGTATCAGATGACTTTGGGATGGCTTAAAATAATGGCCAATGGAATCTACTTAACACAGCACTATAGGAATGATTACAAAGGGTCACGTATGGTTTCTCTGTTTCCTGAATGTCCCAGGAGCTAATTGGATGAAAGACGGTATCTTATTTGATTCTGCAATGTGAGTGTCTTGCACAGCACCTGATTAAAAAAAAAATTGGTGATAATTAACCATTGTTCCTCAAACTCTTGGCTGCTCCCAGGCTGAAGGGATACTCTGTTAATAATGAATAGGAACTTCGTTTTATTTGGCACCAACTAGGGGGCAGACATTGTGCTGAGTGTTTTATATTTGTGTCCAATTTAATCTTCATAATAGTCTTGTGCGGTAGGGACCATGTCCCTCATTTTAGAAATAAAACAACTAAAGCCCAGAGAGCTTGTTCCGTGTCCGAAATCGTGCAGCAGGTTTGGAGCCTAGGACTTCACCCCATTGCCTTCTAGGCAATATTAACTCACCAGCTAAGCCCCACTTAGCTTCCCTCAGAGCTCTCAAGGCCCTGAACTGCCTTTCTCATTTGAAGAGTTCCGCAAAGGTCTCCTACATTGGCTGTACCCACAGGGGAAAATCCATTTCAGTGTACTTAGGGAAAGAACAGCCAGGTGAATTATAAAGTGGGCACTGTTACGTCTAGACACCTATTGATAACTAAAGCATATGGTTGCTTAAACGGAGGTATTCCCTTTGGCTTATTACACTCATTACTTCCTGTCAGTTAGCGTTCACCTGCTTCAATTTTACCGGAATGTGTGAATTGCATATTTCATATATCACTTAGCAGGAGCCCACCGTGAATCCTTTTTTTTTTTTCACAGAATGATAGTTGTAGGGCAGTCAAGAGGTCTTATTTGGTCTTATAAATGATTATCTTTCTCAGTGGATTGCCAAATAGGATGCTAATTAATAAACGTTTATAGTTATTCTGCATTTACGAACATAACTAAGTTTGGTCTTTAGCTAATGCATAAAGATGTATCACACAAATACATACTTGTACCTTCTTTTCCTTTTATTCTCACATATATTCCTTGAGTTTGAATCATGCCTCTCCTTGCCTATGAGACCCTGGGCAAATTGCCTTACCTTTTTGAGTCCTTTTCCTCACTTGTAAAATAGGGATACCATATTTTCCATGGTTGTATGGATTTAGGGAGGCGCATTGGTAGTGTGTGTGCAAAATTTGTTATTTTAACACCTAGCACCAGAATTTCTCACAGGGAGAGACTTTGTTTGAGGATGCTTTGTTAAGCCTTGTGGTGGAGAGATGTGCAAACACATCTTCAAAAGGCAAATCAATGCTCATGGGTGTGAATATGCCTTCCTTGAGCAAGTTAGGAGAACTTGCTTTTGCTCAAATGAGGGGAAGAGAAGGAGGGTGAAAAGGGTGGAGGAGAGAGAAGGTGGGGGAAGGTGTGAGGTGGGGCGCTCTGCAAGGAGCAGCCATGAACTTCCCAAGCAGCTGGCTAAGGACACCTTGGGAGCACCTTTATGCATTAGCTAAAGACCAAACTTAGTTATGTTCGTAAATGCAGAATAACTATAAACGTTTATCAATTAGCATCCTATTTGGCAATCCACTGAGAAAGATAATCAAATATAAGACCAAATAAGACCTCTTGACCTCGTGTCGAATGTCCGCTGGAAGCTGAGCAGCTGGAGTATCAGCACCACCTCTGTCATCCAACCCACACTTTGAGTACGTCTGTTCTTCTCAGGAGTACTTTCCTGAAAGTGCTGTTTGGTGTGGGGGATCCAGATGCCAGCCAGCCCTTGTTATCCACCTGCTACCTCGTGTCTGTTTTCGCCTGTCATGAGGCAGACAGGACCCACCTCTGGTTGAGCTCTCCTTGGAGAACCCACTCACCCTGAAGCATTGGTGAGCAGTGTGCCTTAACTGAGGATTTTGTGGAGAAGATGACACAGACAGGTCCGTCTTGCTCAGTTTTCAACAGCTAAACCAACCCAACAAAATAAAACATGGGAATATGCATTAGGCACTTCTGGTCTCTACCTTCTTACTAGTCAACCACACTACTGGGCGTGCTGCCTACTCTGGCCCTTCCTTCTCTAACGCAGAGCTTAGTCTTGCTGGTTCCTCCTCAAGAGCAATGCAGATTCCTTATCTTATGTCCAGAAATCTAATTATCATCTTTGGTTATATGGGCAGACTTTTGGAACCTCGATCTCCAACCCAAGTAGTTTATCAAAGATTTCTTGCTCTAAAATGTATCATTCTCTGATACATTGAAATTTCCCCAACTGATTTACTATTGAGATTGAAAAGCACAGCTGACTTTTGTGTCGTTGGTATAACATGCATCCTAGAGACAGCCTGCATTAAGGTAAGACCCCAGAGCCAGAGGTGGCAGTGCTGACTTGAGAACATAAGGTCCACTCTCTACCATCTTCTTCTTACCCGGGATTTCCAGACTGCTGAAGTAGGGAGAGAATGGGGGAGGTCAGAGTTGAACTTCCTGTTGGCATGAGCTGGCCAAAGTGATCTTCTCTCCAACTCAAGAGGCCAATAGGTCTCATTTGATATGACATCATTATCATCCCCAGGCTATGGTAGGTGCTCAATAAAAGTATCTCTGTGTTCCTCCCCGCCCCCCCCCAGCCCCAGTCACGATGGACATTGCCTTCACTCTCCACAATCCTGATCAAATATTAGCCAAGAAAATAAGAAACCTGTGGTCAAGCTTATTCTCCAGGGGAATCCACTCCTTGCCATCCTGCGGTCAAAGAAACCGCCTTGGAATGAGATTGACATATGCAGAAAGCCTTGGGTACATTTTGTTTTCACAAAATAACACTCACCCTCTTGTTTCTCTGAGCTAAATGGCATGATGATTCTCAGTGGAATCCTTACAATTCTCTCTGGGAAATTTGAATGTCTCTCGTAATTTAGTTAAACAGCTTTTAGGTATCACAGAGAAACTTGTTACTCATGGAGGGAAAATGGATCCCCATACTTGATACTGTGGAACCTCTTACTGTCCCTCTGGGGCTCCTTGTGGGCATACGACTTGGTCTTTCACCAAACTGCAGTGAAGGGACATTCAGTACATGAGCTCTCACACCATTTGCTGCTGCTCTGTTTACAGTTCCTTTATTTACATAACTAGAGATTCAACATCCTAACATGTTTTGCAAGCTGTCATGACATGAGAAGCTAGTAATCTGCTATATTTTGCTTGCTAACATATTTTTGACATATTTTAGCTTTTGATTATAAGATTGCATCTTTGCCTGCTACCATCTGTCTCGACTCAATGGAACTCTGGCATTTACAAAAACAGTGGGGTGTAGTATTTCTTATATACTTGAACTCTACCAGAAACATGCTATTTTCAGTCTTAACCAATATGTCACGCTTTCACACGCGAAGTCTGAAATGTTCGCTATCTTGCAAGATCTGCCAGGGATAAGGAACGAATCTTCGCATCCAATTTGGCTGAGATGAGAACTATATTAATGAGGAGAAGTAAGCGGTATCCAGCTTCTAAACAGAGGTGGCTTTTTATGTGGTTTATATCCTCTCAACTAGGCTTATCCCTTTATCAGCATGATTAAGATCTTCTGTGGAAATACATCTTCTTTTGGACTTTGTAACCTCGCAGTGCCTGACACTCTTGAGGCATATATTTCAGTGTGAAATAGTTATCCGCATTTGGCAATAAGGCATTTTCCTACACGGTGTCCTTTTCTGATTCTTATCTTTACTCATTAGGGAAAATTACCCCTGGTTTGACCCAAAGGATTAGCTTGGTTCCTGCCTCTGCTGACAACACTAGGCTGTGCAACACACAGAAACGTGACATTGTATTCAAACAATGTGTTGGAGGAAAGGCAAAAAAAAAAAAAAAAAAAAAAAAAAAAAAAAGCACAGGCCTAACATGCATTTATTCAACACCAAGCTTAAATGAATTTATTATGCTCCTGGATTATACCCCATAGGCCAAGAAGCTGTCAACTATTGACATTTTCTTTTCTCTCCATGTTCTGAGTTGAGTGTAAATATATTTGTCAAGGGAATATAGTGCATGCTCAGTATATGCCCATTTCATCAGAAGGAAAGCTCTTATTATCTGTAATCACAGTCAACATCTTTGTTGCTTTAAGGAAGGAATGGGCTGTAGCTTGGATTTACATATGGATCTGGTACTTTTCGGATTCAGTTTGGGATGCTGTTTTAACCTTCCTTTTGCATGTGCATAGATTAGCCATTTCTACTGCAAGACTCCAATAATGACAGAGAAATGATTCAGGTCAGTCTGGTGTGGACCACAACTGTTGATTTTCTGCCTTTCATCATGCTGCTGATTGTCCAGGAGCAGCTGACTGTAGGATTTTGGAGCTAAACACATCAACTGGGATCATTGCCATTGAAAAGATCAAAGAAGAAGGCATTTTGGACACTCAACTCCAATGTCTTGTAGCTACAAATCAAGTCCAGGCTGACCTGGGCCCCGGATGCCCTTCCTTATCTGGTTAATGAGGATGGTGGCCATTGCTGAACGAAGGAACAAGACTGAGATGGAGTATGCAGGTGATTGCTATAGTAGGTTTCTGGGGAGCAGGAAGCTTGTCTTTTCCCCTCATCCTTTGTGCCTGGCACAGAGTGAGCAAACGGCACAGGTGGGTATGTCAAACTAAGTTGGACAGAGCACTATAGTCCAGCTGTTAACTCATCCACATGTGCTTAACTGAACTTCCATGAGGTGGCGTCACTGAGGGCAGGTAGAAAAAATATAGAGAGCAGATTCCGCATCCTTGGAAGACTTCTGATCCAGCTAGGAAGACAGAACTACTTTTCAAGGAAGACATTAATGGCTAAAGTAGGTTGTGAGTGCAACAGGAATTTCTAGAAAGGAAGTAATGGTTCCCACAGATTGGGGTGGGATTCATGGAGGAAGAGGGGCTTGGTTTGTGACCAGAAGACTGTGCAAAGTTTACAGAAGTGGAGGGGAAGAAGGAAGAGTGTGTGAGGGGACAGAATATATAGAAGTGAATAATAAAAGAAAGGAACGAACTAGATGTGCAAAGGAGAATGATTTGACTTGACTGACTGACACCAGTGGAAGCTGGGTGGGTAAGACTGGTGGGTAGTTGGGCAAGGTTAAAACACTCTTGAAAGTCAAAGGAACATGTATCTTTTGTGGAGGATAATAGACCCTTATTCCAGGGCTTCATAAATGAGGCACATGGTAAAAGTGGTGATTTTAGAAAGACTGTAAAGGAGTCGTGTGATGGATGCAGAGGGTAAGAGGTGCAATGGAGAAAAAGCAGTCATTCTAGAATCAACATAAAAAGAGCCTATATTAAATAAAGATAACATTTAAAGCAACAGCTTTCTTATATAGGGCATCTGCTATACTTCAGGTATTTTTAGCCATTCATAATCATATTGGCAAAAGTTCTACAAAGCCTTGTAAGTATACATACCTTCAAATTAGAGAAGGAAATAAGTTTCAGAAAAGCATCTGGGTTACAGAGCTAACAAGTGGCAGGAAAAGATTCAAACTCTATCAGAACTGTGCCCCTTTTCACTACATTACTCTTCGGAACCATCAATATTTGTTGAACGAGAAAATTATGTGAACTAAGTGTTTTATACAGATTAACATGGCGGCTGCATACAAGAAGGGACTTGTACGGGGGCAAGGTCAGAGGTATGTAGACAAGAAGGGTCTCCCTAGAGTCTTGTCATTGGAAATAGAAAGGAGAGGATAAACATGAGAAGTCTTGCCAAGCAGGAACATGGCACCATGTGACTGCTGTTTAAATTATTGAAAGGCAGAGGAGAATGAGGACTGGGTGGGGGGTGGCATAAGGAAGGACACGGGTGACCTTGGGAACACATTTTCAGTAAAAGGATATTGATGGAAGACAGCCTGCAGGTGAGGAAGGAGTCAGTGGTCAGGAAATGGAGGATGTGGGGCAGACCACAGATTTGAGAAATTTGGAAGAAAATGAAGGAAATAAATAAAACAGTCTTGTGAGGAGGCTTCAGGGTCAAGAAAAAAAAAAGATTTGCTTTTTCTTTTTAAGTGAGGAATCCTGTGTGCATTTGAAGAAAAGAGGAGGGTATGCAGATAGGAGGCAGATATTAAAGGAACTAGAGAAAGAGGGGCTTCTGATGTGGAAGGGTTCAAAGGAGCTGGGGTGGGGCGGGGGTTAGACTCGTGGGATTGCCTGATAGAATGTTCCACCGCGAGGAGAATGTGCCACCTCTGTGTTGTTGCATACAGCAGCCACTAGCCCCTTGTGGGCCATTGAACACTTGAAATACTCCTAGAAAGGCTGAGAAACTAAATTTTAAGTATTAATTTAAATTAGTTTAAATCTAAATAGAAACATATTTAAATAAGTAGTGGCTACCTTGTTGGAAAGCACATGACCCTTAGTGAACCAAAGATTTTTGTCTCCTGTAGGAGAGAACTAAAATCTTCCTCTGGCTCAGGAAACGAGGGTATGGAGGGAGATAAACCAGGGATGTTTCATATGCAGGGGGGAAAAATAACTTAGCTTCTGCCAGGCGAGCTTGATTTTCATGGCTTAAACCTTGGTGAGAGCCACATTATTAGCTCGTTAGATTAGGTGAGACCACCTGAGTTCTGAGGCATTTGAAATTCACACCCCCATGTAGATGTCATGCTTGGAATTGTAGTCTGCACTGACCAGATGAACTGAAGAATTGCTAAATCTCCCATGGTCCTACCAATATTCACCCTCAGTCCGGAGGCGTATCTTGATCGAGATGCTCCTTGTTCACATAAGACAGAGATGGAGAAAAACTCTAGTAGGTTCCTTGGGTTGAGGGCCATTGTTTTGTATAGGCTTGCCCCATATCTGAGTAACAACGAAGCTCTTCTCTGATTTCCTAGTGCCCATTCTGCTTAAACATCCCATGGTCGCTTTCGACCTGGATATTTTAAAGCCCAAAGGAGGTGATTCCCCTCCGAATGATCTCACTTAGACTTAGCAGAAGTTTTCTTGAAGAATTTCCCATCTAGAGAATGGGGTGTATTTCCTGCCCTGTAGTCTACAGGTAAACAAAGAGAGAGCCCCGAATTGGCATCTATTGTTGCCCTGAGATAGCGTAGCCGTTATCATTTCACCGGTGTGCTCGCCTCTAGATCGTGGTGTGTGTTGTTCGGGCTGCTTTTCATAGCCTCCGCAGCTGGGAATTCAAGATGCTATACTTAGGCAGAAGTCCATGAAGGAATTAATTGATATGAGCCAGAAGTTGATTGCCATTTAAGTACTCAGCCTCCACCATTGCCAAGTTTCCCTCTTTGCAGAAAGAACTGAGCTTGCCTGCAAACTGGCTCATTCAGGATGTGAACATAAGATGGAATTCAACCTTTAATATGCTGCAACACCTGTTTGGAAATAAAGGGGCTCTGTGCTTTTCCCCCCAAGGAGTTGACAGCTGACTTCATTACTGAAGAATCTGGCGGAGATGGTCATGGCTACTCCTCAGCCTCCGGAGGCGCTCACCCAGGAATGCGGTGCCAGCCAGACCCAAGCATTGGGAACCTTCCATAAACCCATGCTGGGTCATTTTGCCCTAAACCATCCTTCTTCCTTGGACTCCAGGAGTTTTCAGTATGTCTGGTAGAGCTCCCTCCGCACAAGGGAGGTGGGGAGAGGCTCCGGCCTGCCGGAGCTAAGTGGAGAAGCATGTGCAGGTGTTCTCTAGTGGGATCTGGATTTCCAAACTTCCTTTCTCAAGGGTTCTGCAATGTCGCACCCCCAAAGGCAGAGCTGCCATGCTCTACAGAGTGGAACTTGAGGGTTCATTGGAGTCCTTGTCTAGGTTCTGGAACAGACCCAGTGCTGCTCCAAAAGGCCTTCAAAGCCTGTGGTAGGGGGATCCCCAAAGGCTGTCTCTGATGCCACTTCATCATTCCATTTGGGCTGGAACCCTGACTACATTTATCAGCTTTCAGTGTAGAGGGTCAACCCATTTGGACGATCCCCAAAGCACATTAATCTGGACTCCATTAACAACATAGAATATAGTGTCATCTGACTTGCAACAGACAGTATTGAACTTTTACTATTTGTTATCCATCATTATTTAAAGAAAATCTTTTTGAAATCTGAATGCCCGGGAAAAGGAGTAGACTTACAGAGAGCACACCCATTCGGCGGACTGCTGCTCAGCCTGACCACATAAACACGGAGGCTGCAGAGGAACTTTGAGAGTATGCGTGGCACCAATTTCAAACAAAGCACAACTCAAACTCTTGTATACCAAAACCACACAATTATTTTAGAACAGACATTTCAAATAGTCTGGGATAAGAATAAATAGAAAAAAGAACCGTTGATGCCAAAGGTCAAAATCGGCCATCCAAGAGCTGGACCTGGCTTGAAAAGTGGGTCTCATATGGCCCACACAGTGGGGGGCAGCAGAGTTTGAATAAAAAATGGAGTAGGCTGCCAACATTTAGAAACTGGCACATGGCACTTACCCACCCGGATTGCTGGCTTCCCCTGAGACACTGGGCAATCTGGCCTCACAGGCTGCTTTCCCTCCAGGCGACAGTTGGGGCAGGTGACAGGGAATTTGCTCTCCAGGTTGTCAGAGTCCCCGCTGGGCCCGATCTCTCTCTCTCTCTCTCTCTCTCTCTCTCTCACTGAGTTTGCAATCCTGGACCAGGTGTAAGGGTCATGAGGTTCTGGGTCATTTCTCCCTTCTCCCTAAACTCAGTATTGGTTATTATGTTACTTTGGGGTTAAAATCATCATTACGGGGCCAATTATAAAAGGTAATGTTGAGGGAAGAGTCTGAGACCCATACTACTTCTCTACTCCTTGCATGTTCTTTTCAAATTTCCAGTCCTGAGTCCAGGACGCCGGCCTGAGAACGTTAGCTGGGCCCAGAGGTTCTCAAAAGTTGCTGTGCTAAAGTTGCCTGGGGCACTCCTGATGCCTGACTTGCATTCTAGACCAATTACGTCAGACTCTTTGGGAGTGTGATTCAGGCAGTAGAGTTTTTTGAAGTCCCTTAGGTGATTCCAATGGAAAAGGTCCTTGAGAAATCATAGGAAACTTTACATTAGAGTAGTTTCTCAATCTCAGTGCTATTGATTGGCATTTTGATGACTGACAGGATGATTCTTCATTCTAGGGCCCCTGTGCTGCGGATTGTGGAATGGTTAGTAGTGTCTCTGACCTTGACCCATAGACCCAGTAGCCTTCTTCCAGATGAGAACCATGACATTAGATCATAAAATTATGGTCAGGAAGAGTGGCTTTTATACTGGCCCTCTGCCTGTACATCAGGTCTTCCAGAAGTTTCTTTGGGACTGAAGTACTAGGAAAAGAAATCTCTCTTAAGAAGCTGGTATAGGGATGCTATTTGGGTGGCTCAGTCAGTTAAGCATCTGGCTTCGGCTCAGGTCATGATCTCACTGTTCGTGGGTTCGAGCCCCGCCTCAGGCTCTGTGCTGACAGCTCAGAGCCTGGAGCCTGCTTTGGATTCTGTGTCTCCCTCCTCTGCCCCTTCCTGCTCATGCTCATGCTCTCTCTCTCTCTCTCTCTCTCTCAAAAATAAACAAACATTACTAAAACACATTCAAAACCAAAATAGAAACACAAAAAAGGTAACCACTTAGTGTATTTTCTCCTCTCTGGCTGACTCTGATTTTCCTAATAACATGTTGTTAATCTTTAGGTTGACTTATATTCTTAGGGAATGAAGTAGGAAATAAAATATAAACAAGGCACCAAGCAAAAGGAGGGACTGACTGTCCTACACGCTGCTTAGTAGTTATGACCCAAGGAACCATTGGTTGTAAGGAAGGACCTGCTACATTTTTTTAAGTTTATTTATTTTTGAGAGAGAGTGAGGGCACTAGTGGGGGAGGGGCGAGAGGGAGACAGAGGATCCTAAGTGGGCTCTGTGCCGACAGCAGAGCCCAGCATGGGGCTCGAACCCAAGAACCGTGAACTGCTGACCTGGGCTGAAGTTGGATACTTAACCAAGTGAGCCACCCAGAGAGCCCCGGGACCTGCTACATTTGAATGACTCTACTCACCAGAGGATCAGGCATGTGGAACAAGGAAGGGTCAACTCCTTCGGCCTCAAGCTTTGTGTGGGAAGAGGCTGAACTGTGTGTGTTGGAGCCCAGCGGCCAGCCCTGTGATGGCCCCTAGGAGAATGGATACCAGCCTCTGCTGCTTCCTGAGAACCCAATGCTGTTTACTAGAAGGTCTGGGAAGTCTCTTAGAAGTGACGCTGTGAAAGGCAACTTGGGATCCATCTCTGGGATAATACCATCACCTGCTTTCCATGAATGAAGAGCAGCTTACATTTAGTGAAATATAACCCACTCGTTAATAACCAGCAGTTTTAAAGCCTTTAAAAAATCATTATTAAGTGTGGCTATTTCATTTTAAATGCAAAATCCTTGAATAGACCAGAGATCTTAATTTTTTTAAATATAGCTGAGTATTTTAATTATGAATGTACTTGCATATTCTCAGCATACTTCATTATTTATGGAGCCGGTGAAAAAGCTTTTTAATTAAATAGCATGCTGGCAATCCATTGTGAAATGTATAGATGTAGGTTTTCCTAGCATTAGAAACCTAAATACACACATGAAACACTGGCCAGCACACATACTTTCACACCATGAGGTATTTGTTTCTGAATGATCTTAAAATTTGACCAATTTTTGTCTTTATTGGTAACAAAATAAATGGTATAATTTTCTAGCACTCTGCATGCTTATTCACGTTCAATGCACTCAATTAATTTAGAACTGGGGTAGAGCAGCGGTTCTCAAAGTGGGACCCCCACACCTGGAGCAGGAACATCACCTGGGAACCTCCTAGAATTGCAGAATTTGGAGCCCCACCTCCGGCCCACTAAATCAGCAATTCTGGGCATCAGATGGGTACCCTGTGATGTAATAAGCCCTCCAGGTGATCCTGATGCAGGCTACAGTTTGAGAATGGGGGGGGGGTGACCAATCTGGGTTTCATGCATGGGGTCCCTGCTGACAGGTGGTCAGAATAGAGTGAATCCAGGTATGTGTCAGTCTCCCCATCAGAAAAGTGCTGTTGAGAATTCTCTCTTGTTTAAGGTTTAAAGGTCTGCCGGAGGTCCTCAGAGTTTCAAAGAGGTTAGAAGAGTCAAAGTAAGTGAAATATTTCAAGCATGATGTGGTTGAAAGTTGCCCATCAATATCAGATATATACTTACCGATTTTGACTAAACATGTATATTAGGACTCAACTCACACATTGCCGTTCTGTCCTTTCTCCAAACAAAAAGGCTCTGACATTAGAGGTCCTGCTTGCTCCCCACTTCGTCACAGGCCGCGAGGCCAGCACTCTTCCAGAGGCACCTCACGCCTATGTCAAGGCCGANACCAAGGCCAGGAGGCGGAATGATTTGGAGAAGGCCACACGGGGCGGCAGTGCCAGAGCTCGAACCAACAGCCGGCCCGGCTCCCTGCTCCATGCTTTGTCTTCTGAATGAACAAAGCTGCTTCTTAAGTACACATAAGCCAAACTGCCTTTCAAATTGCAGCCATCTACTTTGAGTTCAGATTTGCACAGCATGACATGAATTGGGCTGCAAATTATGCAGAAAACAGCCATCACATCCATCTGTGATGTCAGAATCCTCCAGTACAATGTGACCTGGTAAGATCGGAGGGAGGAGGAGTGTATCGGGTCTGATTCTTTCCCGATGCAACATGATGAATGTCCTCGCGGCTGCATTTGGCCCAGTGTGAAAAGGTTAAATATGATTGAGGTTATCCTGTGATATGCTCGAGAGCAGATTTCACCTCCAAGGGTGCAGGCGATTAGATTTTCTTTAATGGTAGAGTAACTGGAAAAAGAAAACACACAAACACACTCATACCTAATGGTAAACTGAATTTATTTCCTCTTGGAAAACAATTCCAGTAATCTCCAGGTTCAGACCGCAGAGTAAACATTAATAACAGTAACATACAGGTTAGTTCAACTGATTCAAGAATTTGGCTGTGTGAAATCATTAAGGAAAACCTTGAACACTCAAAGCTTCAAATGTATCCAGGAAAAAAAAAAATCTTTGACAGTCTACATAACAACTATTGCATATATAGTGATGCTACCTGTCACATTGCAAGGCTTACNCCCCTAAAGCATAGTTTTTAATCCTTACAGATCCTTGCTATCTTTTCATCCCCCATGACTAGCAAATTGCCTGCTCTGTGAATACTTGCTGAATGACCGGACGCTTGCCCAATCAGGGCTGAGAGCACTAGTGAGGGGGACAGATCTGTGAAGAGGACCCAGGCTTTCCGTTCTCTATTTCAAACTTCATCCATTTTTGAGGCCTGGCGACAATGATGAGGAACCTTATTTCATGCTCCCTTGCTGAAAGCATACCTATTGTTATTAATTCAGTGAAAGATAAGCCTGGACTTTTTTTCTTCCTAGTAGCACTAGCCTAATATGCTTACAGGAACAGACCACAATTTTTATGCCAAGGCTTTTTCTTTGTGTCGATTCTAAACACTTCTGAAAATTATCTGTCACCAATAGGTGGACAGAAAGAGTAATCAAAATACTGAGGAGACTAAAAAACTTTCCTATTTCCTTAAAAATGAACACAGCGATGATCAGAGAGTTTATAAACAATACAAAAGTTTACATGTTTTAAATATCCTTTTGTCGGATATGCCTTTTGTTGTCTCAAAGGGTCAAGTCTGATCAGGTTTTTCGTGTATGACAAAAGTCACCTAAGTGATAGGACACCGATGGACAGTGGATATTTTTTAAAACCAAAGTTAAAAAACAAATTTAATAACATTAGTTTTTGATGTTTCCGTGCTTACACGAGACATTCCACATTCAATAGGATTCTGGAGCTCAATAAAGGAAGATATATTGCAACCCGTCCGGTGTGTTGGTATGCGCCTCTACTGAGATACTGCAAAATGAAAACCTGACGTGAACTGGCTGTAAGAGTTGGCAATAGTTGTGTCTCGGATGCTTTCATCCTAAACCAAAGCCACGGAAGCCTGTTCAGAGGTGCAGAGAAATGAACAAATACATAGGAATCACTTATTACAATAGACTGAAGTTGCTACTATAAAGGAGTTATGCTTTGCGTATTATGAGAGGAGAAGGTAAATCATTTGAAAGACAAGATCATGGCTTGTGAAATTCAAGCTCACACAAAAATAAAAAGCCCTAATATAAATAATGTGTAACTGGGAAATCTGGCACGAAACATGGTAAAGGCAGAAAGTTCGCTCGGTGTAGAGATGCATGCATACCGTTGAGATTAGTTATTGTCATGTTTTTCCTTCCCTTTTTTTTTTTTTTGCTCCTGCTCAACTGAGGGTGAAATAAGACAGGCTCCTCTAGTCATGGTGTCCACCACCAGTGGTGACTGTCAGGACGGGAAGTGGGAAGACTGGTAGGTAGTCTTGGGTAAGGCACATTTGCATTGAAAACAAAAGAAACGAAGTCCTCAAAGGCTTTCCCTCACCACCTTTGAGGAACCCCGGGGCTGTGTCTGTTCCCCCACCCCTATGCTTTATTCTGAGTCACTGGAAATAGAAACGGCCTGATTTCATTTTCTGAAGGAAGGAACGGGTGTCTGAACAGCATAGGTTGGGCTGGCTTTTAGGAGTTGGAAAGAACAGGCTCAGAGTAAGAGTGTCCAGACTTCACTGAAGAGCCTCTATTAAGAGATACAAGAAGTTGCTTCATGGGAGCCTTCTCTTTATTTATTTACTAAAAAAGGTTTTTTTAAGTTTATTTATCTTGAGAGAGACAGAGACAGTGTGAGTGGGGAAGGGGCAGAGAGAGAGGGAGAGAGAGAGAGAATCCCAAGCAAGCTCCACACGGAGCATGACGCAGGGCTCGAACCCACAAAACGGGGATCATGCACTATCAAGAGTGGATACTTAACTGCCTGAGCCACCCAGGCACCTCGAATTCTTTTTAAATCACAGACACGATTTCTTTAGAAAGGGAGAACCCGAAGCAAGTGGGAATGATGAACAGTGGGCAGGAGAGGCACTAAGCCCAGAGAGACGGTGGGCCATGGGCATTGTTCCCTCTTGCTCCGGCTCCGTCCGGGACACCGGGCAGGTCCTGAGTCGCGGCAGTACAAATGTGGGTGCCTCGCAAGGGGGCTGTCAGCGAGCAGCCTCCTTCCACTGGAGAGTTTGGTGCTCTTTCGGTCCAGAGGAAACCCCTCCACTCAAACAAAGCAGTGGGTCACATCACCGCTCTTTGTGGTCCCCGAAGTACTTTAATGCAATGACAGCTTCTGAGGAAAAAGATCTGCTCCGATGAAGGGAAAGTGTTTTACATAATCGAGAACACCAGCGCAAATCGAGGGGGGCGTGGGAGGGGGTGATGACAGAAAAGGAAGTAGGAAGAGGAGAAAACTTGTGAAATCCCACAGAGAGCCATATTCTACTCTGCAAAAAGCCATCTCTTGGAGACCCCATGTCTAAGTAACTGAAAATTGCAAACCATTAATCCCAGTTATGAACAGTTGTTTTACACGAGGGGGGTTTGTGTTAAGGAAAAAAACAACAACCAAATCCACCGCACGCCTTAAAGCTTAAAAGAAGACCCATCTCGGTATGATACCTTAATAGCCAGGTTTCAAAAAGCCACTCTCCTTACACGAAAGGGCCTCATTTGGGAGGAGTGGTTTTTTCCCCCTATAAATGTGAAATTAAACGTAGAAAGCTAAAAAACAGACAAGGACCTTCAAACTTCCCTTCCAGCACTATGCATCTCTTTTAAAATATGAGATGCCTTTCATTTTACAAGACTGGAATTCTCATCGTGGGCTTTGGCACTCTAACAAATGATTAATTCAGCCTCTGCCTTTCTGAGAGCTGACCACATTTACTGGTCAAAGGGTTTAATCCCATTTAAAATGCAATCCAAGCAAAATATTTTTAAATAAAAAATGAAACACCATGATCTCCTGAAACTGTTCGCCTTGGCCAAGCTATCCCATTTTCCTGGGATCTGGAGGTGAATTTGAATATTCGCACCACCAACAAAGATGAAGTGAAGCTTAGGTGGAGGAAAGCGTGGGGAGGGGGGTATTCTACTTTCCCAGGGAGGGGAGTTTAAGTGCCCACTCCCAAAAGTTGCGCCTCAGAATTGCCCTCACTTGTCCAAAATTTTGGTAGAGGCCCATCTCCTCTGGCTTTGTAACCCTCTGTTGCCGTCAGTAAAATGTTAAGTAGCAACGGTCATAAAAATAAAAACGAACGGCGTTCGAATGGAAGTTTTGTGAGATCTGTTGATTTAAATATGTTAATCATTTTTACCATGACTTGCCTATTTATAGCCCTTTGTCTCAAACCAATTCTGACAAGCTTTTAAAAGTAAGAAAAAGAGCCAGTGTGCTATTTGAAAAAGGAATGAAAACAAAAAAATAGAAATAACAAGCTTTCCACTAATTCACCGTGCCATCAGGATCCTGAATTTAAACGGCAGTTGTATTCAATTTAAATGAGATGTTTTCCAACCAGATGAAATAGGAGGCAATTGTGGCTCTGTAACAATGCAAGGCGGGAAGAAATAAAAGAAATATAAAGATTAAGTGTGGCTGTTTCTTTCAGCAGATGGTGACAGCGCCCTGGCAGCCTGTTGTTTTTTCTTTAGTTGAAGAACGCAAACATCCGTAATCAATCATCACTGATTAACTAATTATATTAGCCTTCCTTTTATCACCTTGGTTGGACCTTTATCTGTAAACACTATGGACAGAGTGTATGCTTGTACGTTTCCAGAGGCATATTTCAGCCCACATACAGTCGTGCTGTTACAGGCTGCACACAGAATTCTACATTACCGTCCACCTTTAAGCCCTACTGCTTTTTTATTTTTTATTTTTTTTAAACAAAAGCAATTGGTTTCCAACAGGCTGGATAATAAGTCTTTTGACCTGCATTCTTCTTTGACCCATTAAGGTCACCCCTGTGCTCGGGCATATAGCTGACTTAGGAAATGCCTGCAAGTCCTACATTTCATCTCCTGCCCACTCAAAATAAAGCTTTCTTTAAATGTGTCTGTACGGGTCCCTGAAGGCCAAAGAGGCATCCCTGTAGTGGGCAATGGAGGGACAGAAGCTTCTGCCTTTATTAATGAATGCAGACCATTATGAGTCTGGCTGGCTCCTTCCCTGTTCCCAGAAGCATATACTGTACGTGACTTAAAATGCTAGAATATTGACACAAAGCGAGCCGGGCACCCCTAAGGAAAATTACTCCTTGGATATAATGTAGGCTCGTAACAGCTATTAGAGTACAAAATAAAACCCTCCGGGATCAAACTGACATATACCGCATTCCACCTAGTCCTCAAACATTAGAAGAATTTCTTTGTGAAGGCATTCTCAAGGACAGCATTAAACTGACTTTTGTAGCAATCTGCAACAGCTTTTTGGCTCAGAGCTTTTAGTACTAAATCTCTGGTTTGAATCAATACAAGTACTATATCTTCTACATTAATCAATACATTTGGTTCAATACATGTTCTATTAAATTATACTTTCTAATCAAGATTTTTACATTTCCACCCTCTCTCTTTTTCACCCCCAACTTCTTTTGCTAGTGAAATAGTTTTAAAAGTGTAGGCACCTAATGACGACAGGATACTGACTGATTTCCCCCCCACACTAGAGAAAAACTATGGCAAAGCGCAGCCTTTAGACACCTTAATGAGGTTAATGGGATGTGAGTGTAATAAATGAACATTTTCAAAGTCCGCACAACTACAAAAGTACTCAGTTTTAAGTTAATTTAAAGTGAATTGCTACAGCACTAGAAGTACCATTAGTAATGTTCTAAAAATTACACGGAAGACCCAAATCATCCAAAAGTACCAATCGGACCCCATTTTGCCATGCCAAAGTTTCCACTCTCCACAATCCATATAATTCCTGGCTGCAGAAATGTTGGGTAATTGTGTTTCATGAACCTTACCTGGGAACCCCCAGGAACGTATGCGTGGGTACGTGCATTTTTGTAAGATATGTTCTATTTTAATGGGTATTCTTTAAAAGATAAATAATATTTCCCAAAGTGTTCTGGAAATTTAAAAACATAAATAGCCATTTTCATAGCCAGGAAAGTTGACTTATAATTTTTACTTTGGTAGAATTTACTAAACTGGGGTCCTACCCTTTTTGTTTTGACACAGCAGTGGCATTTCAGAAACTGTCATGATATGTTTTTTCCCCTCTCTTTAATGCCATGAATGTTGCATTTATGATCATGTGTGCACTGACAGAATTTCCCTTTGTATTTTTTCACATGGTAATACCTTCACCATGAACTTACAGAGACATGGATGCATTTTCTTTTGACATTTAACAGTTCACATGGGCTTGGCCTGACATCCCAAAGCATTTTCTGGATGACACCAAGTTATATTAAAGCAAAATGTGAAAGGGTGTCATTAGAAGTGACCAGAAAAATACAAGATCTAAGCGAGAGAAAATGACCATTAGGTTATTTAGTTCGTCCCCTTGCTAGAACAGAACTGTTTTATAAAGTTTGGACCGCAGGCTAATTTGAGGTGTTTCTGGCAGTGACGTTCCCTTACATCTCCCCTAAGGAACGATTTCACATTCTGATAAATTTCACTGAATTACATTTTTATTGTTGTCATTGTTCTTTGGACATTCATGCTAAATAAGCCTAGAAAAGGATGGTCTGACATAACCTGGAAGCCTGCGGACATTGGCATGTTCATGAGTTTATGTTCAGAAGTCTTGGCCATACATTTGTAGCATTAAGTTCTTCTCTCCCATCCAAAGGAACCCAAAAGCCAATCCAGGAAGCCATTTCCTAGTCATACAGAATGTGTCATTCAGTTGCTTTGCTCTAGAGAGAAGCCTACAAATTAAATAGATTCTGGAAGGCCAGTGGGACTTGCCTTTCAGCGGTCAACCTCGACACCACTGACATGTTGGGCTGGATAATTCTTTGCTTGGC